>NC_091470.1:248387557-248568797 GCF_036971445.1 Narcine bancroftii | reverse complement strand
TGGCATTCCCCTCCCCCACCCAAGTAATGAGCCATATACAAGTAGTCCCCACATACCACTGAAGAATCGCCATATCTCGAACTGGATGTAAGTCAGAATTGTGTCCGCACACGTGGAGTACCAAAGTCTTAAAGCAAACTTTATATTAAATCTTTTTTTTCATTGTACATTTGATTTTGACAATCAGTCTTGGCGAATCTTTCCACATTCTGGTCCATGCTTACCTTGCTAGTCGGCATTCCGAGGTTCCGGGACTGGGCGTGGCCATCTTGATTTCTGTGAGCATGCGCGAGTCTTCGTTTGGGGCATGCATGAAAGCTTAATTGCCCAGATGATGTTGAAATTGCACCTTTAACTTTCGGCGCATTGTGCCAACCATACTCTGGTGGTGAACCCACCACGCATGCACCTACCAAAGACACACGCATTCACACAGGAATCAAGATGGCTGCAACCAGCCCTGGGACCATGGAATGCCGACTACAAGGGCTCATATGTGCCCTGTGTCACTGTTAATAGTTTATGAAACACAACATAAACCGTGTAAATTTTATATGTATTTAAAAATAATTGGTTGTATGTGCAGATGGACATATGTTGGGGACTACATGTATTCAATTACCTGGGCCCCAAGCTCTGCATTTCCATCTCTTTTCTTCTATTTAAATAGTCAAAATCACTAAATTATAAAGACCATTTTTTTAGTTCTTTAATATCTACTTAAATAATGAGTGTTAAATTTAATTAGTTAATTGCATTCTAGAAAGGTGTATCTATTATATACAAGTTAATGGAAGTTATTGATATTAAAAGAGATGTTGTCACACTCAAGGCAGTCTCATTGCATGAAGGCTTACAGTTTAAGGATAATGGCACCTGTCCAAACAGTACAAGGTCTGAGTTGAAGCAAGTTTTAGCAAGAGCAGGGAAAGTAAAAAGGGGAGAATAAATGAGATGGTTGGAAATGAGACGAGGTTATCAAGCTGTGTTTTGTGGCATTTCACGTAACTCTGAATCAGCACTATCTGTAGCCCCAGACTTGCAATGCTCACCGAAACTGCTTCCTGCTATCACTGTCACAATCAAGGCTCAATTCATCGCTTCACCCCTTGGCGCTTCCAATGCAGCCTACGGCATACTTCTCATCTTGCATCCATCACACAGCTATTTTAATTGCAGCATGTGGTTTGCTAAGAAGTGACATCAGGCCGTTCTTTGGTTGTCATATTGGGAGTGCACTGCTAGAGCAATGGTCAAAGATATCTCAATTGTCGGTTAAATGGATATGCTACCAATCAGCCACAATCAGACAGAGAATCAGGGGCGGGCCAGCTCTCTCTCTCTCTTTCTCTCTCTCTCTCTCTCTCTCTCTCTCTCTCTCTAGAGATAGATATAGCTATACACATAGAGGTAGCACCCATTCACCCCTCCTTTTTAAACGAAGTCCGGTGGGGTGGTATGGTTTAGTGTTTGTTGCAGTTCCAAAGTCCCTTACATGTTTAGGCAGTCTGGTGGTCTCGTCTGTTGCTGAGACCATCGCAGGGTCTGGTGTGACACAACTGTCGGTTCCCAGGTGGTGTCTTGTGCAACAGGTGGTGTGTTTGGGGTGGGGGTGGTACCGTGGTGCTGTTCGGGACGGTTGGAGTGCGAATTTGGGCACATAGTGGGGCCGGTTGGTCGGGGTTACCGGGGGAGGGGATTGGTCGGTCAAGGGGTCTCCTGCATGCACCAGGTCCTGGATGGAGATGGTGTCCTGTCGTCCATCCTGATACTCCATGTAAGAATATTTTGGGTTGGCATGGAGGAGGTAGTATCTGATGTCCCTTCGGAGCAGCACTGGCCCAGGGTTCGTCAGCCAAGGCTGTACTGTGGTTTCGGATGCTGATTGCCTGGGGAAGGAAAAGGGCCTTTCATGTTGTGTTTGTGGCCATACAGAGGAAGGACCTGGTGGCATGGAGCACGTCAGGAAGGGTGTCTTGCCGCCAGGAGGTGGGCAGTCCTTTTGACTTAAAGGGCTAAGAGGACTGCCCTCCAAACGGTGGCATTTTCCCTCTCTACCTGTCCATTCCCCTGGGAGTTGTAGCCTGTGGTCCTGCTAGTGGCTATGCCCTTGGCCACAGGTAATGGTGCAGCTCCTTGCTCAATAAGGAGATCCCAGTCGCTATGGATACAGCAGAGGTACCCGGACAGAGCGAAGTCAGCCGGTCAACGGATGGCAAAGTGGAAACAGGAGTTTTCGTCCACGATGTTAGGGAAGTATACATTCCTGTTGGTGAAAGTTCATACTCAAAGTGGAGGGTGGCTTTGACAAGGTAGGTTTAGTCCAGCTGATAGAACTGAGGTTTGCACTCGGTGAGACCGGGCCGTTGCATGTCAACTCCCTGATGTCTTCAACTGAGTAGAGGAGGTTGTGGCTCAAACAAAGCGGTAGAGCCTGGTGACTCTGGGGTGGCAGAGGTTATTGTGGAGGACTTGGAGATGATCCAGCTGTGCATTGGTGCATCTCCCCCGGACAGGGCAATAAGAGGCTTGTTGAGCTTCTCGGGCTGGTACAAGATCTCATAGCTGTAGCTCAATTCTCCACCTCAGGATCTTCTCGTTCTTAATTTTTCCCCACTGCTTGTTGTTGAACATAAAAACGACTGCATGTCAACAGGATGAATGGTTTTCTGGCCAAGGTAGTGCCTCCAATAGCTCACAGCTTCCATTATGGCTTGGGCCTCTTTCTCGATGGCTGAGTGTCAGAGTTTAGGGTCCTGGATGGTTCTGGAATAGAATGCCACAGGCTTGCCCGTCTGGTTGAATGTGGCAGCTAGGGCGAAGTTCGACGCATCACCCTCCACCTGGAACAGGATGGATTCATCTACAGCATGTATCACCTTGGTGATGTCGCCTTTAAAGCGTGTGAATGCCATTTGGTCTTCTGCTAACAGGAGAAAAAGTCCAATTTCACCAGGAGGTGGGCTTTGTTTGCTTAATTGGTGACCATTGGGCATAATGGGAAAAGAAACCCAAGCATCTTTTCATGGCCTTGAGGGTCTGGGGTAATAGGAGTTCCAACAGGGGGCACATGCGGTCCAGGTCTGGCCCAGTGATGCCATTCTCCACCACGCAGCCCAGGATTGCCAGCCTTGAAGTGCTAAAGACACACTTCTTTTGGTTATAGGTTAGGTTGAGGCTTTTGGCCGCCTGGAGAAACTTGTGCTGGTTGGTGTCATGGTTCTTCTGATCATGGCTGCAGATAGTCACATTGACCAGATAGGGGAATGTGGCCTTGAGACAATAGTCATCAACTATGCGGTCCATCTCCCTCTGGAAAACAGAGACGCCATCGATGACTCTGAAAGGGATGCAGAGGAAAAGGGAGAGGTGCCATCTGCCTCAAAGGCAGTGTAAGGGCTGTCCTCCAACCGGGTTGATAGTTGGTGGTAAGCTGACTTGGGGTCAATGGTTGAGAAAATCCAGAACTGGGCAATTCTCGTTGACCACGTCGGCGATGCGGGGGAGTGAGTAAACGTCTAGTAGGGTGAAGCAGTTTATGGTATGACTGTAGTCAATGACTATATGTTGCTTCTTTCCGCCCTACTATTTGGGCTCTCCGTGGGCTGGTGCAGGGTTCTATGACCCCTTCCGCTAGGAGCCGCTTGACCTCTGCTTTAATGAAGGCTCTGTCCCCAGGGCTATACCATCTGCTCCTAGTGGCTACAGGCTTTTAGTTGGGGGTGAGGTGCTTGAATGGGGCGGAGGTGTAACCCGGAGAGTAGAGAGGCCGCTGGTCATGTTCGGGGGGGGGGGGGGGGGGTGGGGGTCGGCCGGTTAGTGTTGCAGACTGAGTGGGGTGGGTTGGGGCCATTGAACTGCATGCGGACACTCTGTAGCTGGCACTGGAAGTCTAGTCCCAGAATGACTGGTGCGCAGAGGTGCAGCATGATCAGGAGTTTTAAATTCCTGTACTCTGTGTCACGCACAGTCAGTTAGCGTCACAGTGAAACAGCTGTTGCTCTCGACCGAGTGGGAGTGGGAGGCCAAGGAGACTTTGCATCAGAGTGTCCACGAGGGAGTATTGCTATACAGTGCCCAGGTGCATGAAGCTCTCTGTGCTTCTGGTGTCAAATAAATAGTTCGAAGGATGGCCATTTACCTTGACGTTTATCATGGCTTTGGCCAGTTGGCTGTCTTGATCGAGGAGGTGAATGTGTGGTCGCTGTCCAAGTCGCTACTGTGTTGGTTCAAGGGCACATGCCAAAATGGTTGACCCCATGTCGCGCACACAGTGCTTCCTGTGCCACCCGGCTTGTCGTCCCTAGGGCTCTGTCTATTCATCCCCAGACACTGGAAGTGACGTCTGAGGTGGAGTTGGAAATGGGGCAGTCCAAGATGGCGATGGCTGTTGGCCGCATGCGGCACTGCTGGGAGGAATGTTTTGCGTAGTGCCCTTTCTTCCCGCAAGCAGAGCATGTGGCACTTCGGGCTGGGCAGCTCTTCTGGGGGAGCTTACTATGCCCGCAGAAGTAGCACCTCTGGCACTCAATAGTGGTGGCATTGGCGTGGGATCCTGCGTCCTAAGATGGCAGCACCTGTGTCCCCCACACGGTGGCCATGTTACCTGAAAAGAATGCATCGGCACTTCATTGCGCTGTCTCTAGTGATTTAGCCAAGTCCACCACCTCCTACAGGCTCTGATTGCCCTTTTCCAAGAGTCTCTCTCTGATGAATCTGGCTACGCACACATCCCGTATTAGGCCTTTGAGGTGGTCAGCTGCAGAGATTTCTCAGCAGTCACAGGCTCGCCCCATATATTCATCAATCGACTCACCCAGCGCTTGATTTCGGCATTCCAGGAGGAATCGTGCATATATGACATTCAGTGGGGCCCGGTACTGCTTCTGCAGGAATTCCATCGCTTCAGAGTAAGTAGTCTCTTATCAGTTAGAAAAACCTGGTGGCTGACTTGAGCAAAGAGCACTTTCCTTTTGTCTTCTTCACTCCGCATGAAAGCGTTGAGGTAGTGCACCCACTGGTCGAATTTAGTCGAGGCCTCTGGATTCTTGGATCAGTGTCTAATCTATTCACCCATACTAACTTGTCCATGGTCTAAAATTAAGGTGATTAAATTGTACTACCAATTAGACAAAGAATTGTGATTAATAGGCTTTAATCACCTTAAGGTGTCAGCACAGCTTGCATATTGCTGGCCCGGTTGCAAGGCGGGTACTGAGGGAGCGGTTTGGGTGTAACAGCCTTTATGGGGATATCTGAGAGGGAGAGAGTCAGAGGTTCAGGGGCTGGCCAGCCCATGCAACACATATATCCATCTATACACATAGTGGTAGTACAGGTACACAATCCTTTATCTGGACATCTAAAATCCAGAAAACTCCAATATCTGGCAAGAGGGGAGAGAGACCGGCAGTGCAAGTCAGGCGGGTGAGGGGGAGAGACCGGCAGTGCGAGTCGGGTGGGCGAAGGGGAGAGACCGGCAACGCAAGTCGGGTGGGTGAGGGGGGGGAGACGGCAGCGCGACTAGAAGGGGGTGGGGCTGGATACGGCAGCACAATTCGGGTGGTCTTAAATCTGGCTTTCCAAAATCCAGAAAAATCCGAAATTCAGAACACACTGTCCCCCAAGGGTTCCGGATAAAGGATTGTGTACCTGTACCACAATGGGTTAAAGTGTTCCTGCTGCATTCAGTTAAGAGTAAAATACTGTAGCTATTGTTCCAATTGCAAAGGAAAACAATGTCTAGAACTGTCATCATTTGTTGTGGGGGGGGCGGGGTGGGGGGTGGGGGGGGGCGGGGAGTGGAAGACTTGATTTTAGAGTAATTGCTTTGCCTTTCCCCAACTTCAAAGATACTGGCTTGGTCAAATCTGTTGCAAGTGGTGTCGTGAATAGAGGGGATAATGCTACCAATTGTATTTTATTATTTCACTTTTTATGCTTTTAATAAAAGTAAGGAGTAAAAGAAAAGTAAGAAAGTTGGTGTTGCAGCTAGCAAGATGCATTTTATTTCTAGAAACAAGTTGTTTCACCTCAATTCACAAATGAATGGTACATAGACATCAAAAGATGTGCTGGTTTATTTGCAAGCTGCAGCATTTAAACTATATATACTGAGTCTTCCATTTCCTTCTGTTGCCTTTGGGGTTACATTGTCACAAACCAGGGATGATGCACCGTTTTCCGGACCAACAGAATTACAGAATGTCTGCACAATTACTGTAGATAAACAGACAAAATTGTGTACATGCACAAATCCTCAATACCCAGCCTGTAAACTCACTGCTGCAGCCTTATTCTTAAGTGCTGTCTGAGCTGAGAAATGTATTTGATTGGGACCAATCTTTCTATCTCAGTGGTTTGTTTTCATTCCCAGCTCCAAGCACTAGAAGAAATAGATCTGCTTGTAACTGTTGAATGTGTCTTGCCTAGCTTTTTAAATAAGTTGCCATGGACTCCTATTAAGCAGCATGTGGCTCAAGTGTGCTGTTCACTTGCCCACCAGACCCCTTCCTATCCAGAACAGGCATAGATAGACATTTGCAGGTAAGCTCTGTCAGCCAGCTGGACACAAAGGCATACAGCATCTTTTTTTTTAACCGAAAATGACAAACAATCCAAATATACTGAACACCCCAAGCTGAACCTGCTGTCAAAGCTGGCAAAGAGACTGAATATTTAATAAACATTCAAAATCCATTAAATTAACTACTGTATTTTTTCATATTTAAATCTTCAAAAAGTGAAATACACATAAAATATTTAGACAAAACTTCAAGACATCTAAATAGACTTAAATCAGTGCAACTCATTAAATGGTATGTTGTGTTTGCCTATCTACTTCATAGTTCTGCTTGTTTTAAATGAATGGGGTTGCTGAATTTTCACTGTCTAACTGGACATAAACTTCCCAGGCAGATTGCTTCGTATAGGCTTCAGGAAATCTGTGGATATTTGCACTTCTCCATTGGATTTCATGAAAAGCTAATGACAAAAAAATGTAGTCCTGTCTATAGCAAGCTATCAGCGAAGGTTCCTGACTTTGTGTGAGGAGGTGAGACTGCTGGCCTTTCAGTGGGAGCTCTGAGCTATTATTTTTATATTTCATGATGGAAGGGGGCCATTTATACCAATGCAATCTAGGGTGGATCACAGAACAAACCTATTCCACATAACCTATTCTCTACATTACCATCACCTTTCCCAAGATTGTGCCATTCACCTACACAAGAGCCAGTCAACAGTGGCCAATTAGCCTACCACCTGCACATCTTTGGGATATGGGAGGTAACCAGAGGAAGCCCATATAGTCACAGAGAGAATAAGCAAACTCCACACAGAAATTTCAGCACCTGAAATCAGCAGTGAATGCAGGTCTCTGGGAGGCAGGGCTCTACTGGCTATGTCAATGTGTTTCCCTCTGTTGTACCTTGCATTCTCTCATACTTCTTTCCATCGCTAGCATGGCAGCTTCTATTTCTGGAGCTCCCTCTAGTCTTCCAACTCTCCACTTCCTCGGTACTCCTCTAATTCTGTACTCCTGGATTCACCTTGTTTTAATCTCTTTGTCATTGGGAATTGAGAAGTTTAAAAAAAAATTATATATATATATAAACAGCAGGGTAGCAGGCCCTTCAGCCCACAAGCCTGTGCTGCCCTATTGACCTACGACCCCAGTACATTTTGAAGGGTGGGAAGAAACCCACGCAGACACAGGGAGAAAATACAAATTCCTTACAGACAGCGCCAGATTGAATGCTGGTCGCTGGTGCTGTTACAGCATTGTGCTAGCCACTACACTAACCCTGCTGCCCCTCTTGTTACCAAGCATGGGAATTCTCTCTCCACACTGCAAGGCCGTCAAGATCAACCTTTCTAACAAAGTCACCCAACTCAGAAACTCTTTAATGGTATTAGTTTTTTTGTTTAATTCTTGTGGGAATCCTTGTTTGTAAGTTTATCAACTATTTAGAAGATCACTGGGATATTTTCCAGAGTAACTCTAACTTTCTAAAATCAGTGATTGCTGGTATACTTTCCTGAATATCTGTTGAGCAATGCTTGCTGAATTTGAATAGCAATCAACAATATGGTGCAATGTTTTTAAAAAAAAGCAACATTTTGCAATTTTCTGATGGAAACTAGCAACTCGACATAAATGTAACTGATGCAAGACCATTCTGCATTTTCCAAAGGACAGCTAATCCTGATTTGATCTCAAATCCTATTGATAGGTTTCATGTTCTGTACTTTGACTGCATTTATTTTTAAATTCATTGTGCAGTAACATTGCCTCCTTTTGTACTTGCTTCTCTATCATGGATTTGGCTTTGAAAGTTCAAGTCAAGGTTATTGTCACATGTACCAAGATGCAGTTATAAACCTTGTTTTGTGATCAGTCCAGCAAGACATTTCACACAAGGGAGACAGTACAAAAGTGCAGATTTACAGGGAGAGGTCAATTGAGAGATTTATTTCAGGAATCCTGACAATGGCAGGAAAGAAACTGTCCTTGAATCTGGTGGTGTGTGATCTCTCATGTGAGCTTTCTTCCAACCATGGGTTGTAAAGGGGAAGGGGTGTTGAGGTGGGTGGAGGTGAAGAGAGTGTGGTTGCAGTGGAATGAGTCTTTTAATAGGTTGGCTGCTTTTCCAAGACAGCAGGAGGTATGGATGGAGTCAATGGAAAGGAGGGAGTCGCATTCATAACCTCCAGCAGTTTCTAGTCTCAAGCATTTTGTATATCTATATTTTCAGGTATGAGTTTTCTGTCTGCATATAGCATATGTGTACCTGTGAACTGAAGATCTTATTGCAAATTAAATCCAGTGCAGATGTGGAAATAATTACCTCCTGCCATTGTTACTAAGTTAAAGAAGTCATAAAGATTTAACGGGAAGATATAAATGCAGAGAGATGGAGAAATGAAGATAAAAAGTTGTACAAATAATGTTTTAAAAATGAATATTGAAATTTCATTGTATTATTGGTGTGGACCAATTAAAAAGGCCACTCCTGTTCAAACTTTCTCTTTGTCTTTTATTGTGTTCTGACAGATTAACAAGAAATTAAATAAAACCACTTCCTTATATCATTTGTTGCAGAAGTGCTGAGGGTACCAGAAAATTCAGATGATTCACAATTCCTTATTTAAATGTAGTAAAATCTGAATTGATTAGCAATACACAACGATCAGATTGCATTTACTGATCTTTGCTTTAGAAGCTGCATTCATAAGGCAAATTATGAATAAAAGTGCTGGAGAAACTCGGCAGGTCACACAGCATCCATAGGAAGTAAAAGACAAGTCAATGTTTCGGGTCTGAGCTCTCTGTCAGCAATGTCAACCTTCTGTTTTCAATGGTAGAGAAAAATTAATTCTCTGTTTAAAGCCATGGCAGCATTTATTCAATATCACATTATGCAGGGTTAAGAATAAAATGTTAGATGGCTAAGAATTGTTATTTTAACATTTTATATGCCATTAATAATTGTGGTAGAATATTTTCTATTTACATGAAATACTGAAAGCAACATGGTGCTTATTTTATAGGAGATGATCTTTGAAACTTCAGATGCACATAGTTTAAAGTTACTCAAAGGAAAATAGGTTTCAGTTACTCAAAACAAAATGATTTAGCTTCATGGATTAGTCAATTACTGCCACTGACCAGGGGCACAATTATGCTTCCAGATGCACATGGTTTTCTGTGTCATAACTGCAAGGTTAATCATGCATTCTACATGATATCATTTTCTAATATAAATATTGTGAAGATGATCTGAAACATGCATGCTATCATTAGCTTTAATGTGTAAAAATGGAAACTTGGGTGTTGTGGAAGCTTGCAATTGTTGATTCAACAGATCAGTTTATTCTGCAGTAGAATTAAAAAAAAATGAAATCAGTAGACTACCTGAATAGTTTTCAAATTACTCTTTGTTAAAAACACTGCTCTGCTGAGTATAATGGCAATTTAAGAGGCAGGATCTGAGACTGTTGTGTGCTTTGGAGTAATCCTGAACCCCACAGTACTTGTGTTTAAGTCCAGGGTTCTCTGTAATGAAGTAAAGCTCAATAGTTTGGTACTTGCATGTGTAAAGGGGCATAAACCAGCAGCAATAGAAATTCAACAAGATAATGGTATCTTCAAAACAATAATTTTTATTAATAATATAAAATCTTACTTAACTCTAAACTTAACCCTACTATGTGCTATCAAGTATTCAGATTTCTTAAAACTCAAATTGTTGTTTAGTTGCTTTTAGAGAAATGTTTCTTCATGCAAGAGAGAGGAATTTGTGAAAAAATTATTGATGTGGAGGTTTCAGAACTTGTATTTCACACAATGATTTCACCAACCCAGGCAAGGGTTAAATGAAGTGATCTTTACAAATGGACATGCAGAACTTTCCTCTCTTGACAAAGAGACAATCAGTGGCCCTTTTTTTAAGCCACTGATTCTGTGTTTCTTCCCTATCAAAGGGAGAATGCACAACAGTACCTCTCTCATTGAAGGTTACTGCATCTCTGACCAGATGAAGCATGGTTCAATATTGTTCTTGAAGTGTTTCAATCACATGATATGACATCACCACTGGCTCTTAAGTTGCATTTTCTTCAGAAAGATGAATCAACGAGCAAATGGTCTTCTATCTCCTAAGCAAGCATTAATCGTCTTAGGTTTTAATGGATAACAATAATCAAACTGCTTAATGCTCTGAAGTAGCAGTCAAAGTATCTTTTTGACCAAATAGGCTTCCAAATGAACAACGAAAGAAGCTGGTTTCCATCTGGATATCAGCATCTCTCAGAATGGTATTCTCTGTGTTTAAGTGTCTTTGTGTGTTTCCCTGTTCAAATCCACCCAGTAACTTAACATTTTATCGTAAAGATTAATAATAGCAGAATTCTATAACACATGCTTTTGGTGTCTCTCTGCAACCATGCCAACTTATTTTTATCTTAAAGCTCTCATGGTCCTCAATTGCATTTTATTCTCTGCTGTGTTTAGTGCTACATCAGGAGACAATATTTCCCTTCCTTTCTAATGTCACAGATCACAAAATTCAACAAGTCTTGGTTCCAACAGCCCTGCTAACCCTCCTCTCTGACCTTCACTCAAACTCTTCCTTACCTGCTTCCTCTTCCCTGCCCCCCACCCCGATTCCATCCCCTGCCATGTTTTCATTATCACTTCTGATATTCCACTCTTAATCTGGATTGTTCAGTTCACAACAGATTCTTTAGTTATGCCTCTTCCCCTCAAACCCCAATAACAAATTTGAGGTTTCTGATGAAGGGCCGTACACCTGAAATATTAATTCTGTTACTCTCTCCACAGATGTTGCCGTACCTCATAAGTCTTTCCCAAATTTATATTTTTGTTCCATAGTTTGGCAGACTTGCACCCAACTATGTTGGAATAGAATAATGGATGTTTGCCCTGAGATGTTTGCTCCATTACTCTCCCCACCAATGCAGTCTGATATGTCGAGTGTTTCCAGTATCTTCCATTTTTATTTCAGATTTCCACCAAATTTTTTTAAACTTTCATCAGTGGTTTTCAGACAGATCAGGTTTGTTGCGAATGGTTTATCTCAGTCTTCAGCATCAATTTGGTGATTACATAATATTTCTCAAAAAAAAGTTTGCCCTGCGACCAATATCTAGTTACAGTTAATAATCACCAAAATGCTTGGATCCTGGGTCCCTTTGGGGGATTTTTTTTTGGTCTTTAAATTGATTGCAGTATGAAGAAAAATTATGTGGCAAGTTGAATAGGAAGAAATTGAATTGCGTTTGTTCCATGATCAAACCCAGTCCTTGTATTCTAAAGTGTGTGGAAAAATTCTTTAATTGAACAGGATGAATCTCTTCATGGTAGCACAATAAGTCAAGATGTCCATTATAGGTGCTATATATTGAGCTGAATTAAGTTATGGATATAGTTTGTCCTCTGGAACATCATGAATCTTAATTATTCATTATGTTGTTTTGATGTGTACTTGAGATTTTTTAATTAAAGGACATTTGAGCAAATTGGGGAAGAGAGCACAATTAATAAAGTGCTACATCTTTCAAATTAATGATTAAATTAATTAATATCAGTTAGTATCAGATATTTGTCTGGGCTACAGTCCCATGTCACTGCCTTTGCTCTTCTTAAGGCCAGAAGGGCTATACTTATGAGATGGAAGGATCCTGTCCTTCCTACACATTCTCAATGGTTATCTGATGTGATGGCATGCTCGACTCTGGAAACAATTAGATGCTCTACTAATGTAATGAAATTTAACTTTTTCAATTTATGGGGCCCTCGATTATTTTTAGAATTTATAAGATTATTGGATCACATTTTTATGGTTTGGTTTCCTTTTCTTCCATACATTAATGGAATATTTATGTTTAATCATAACTTCACAAGGGAGAGGTTAGATCATTAGAAAAGGTTTTCCTTTATATACTTTTTTGTCTCTTTCATATGTTGCTTACAGCTATTTACTTTGGATATATAGTTATTATGACCTATGTAAACACACACACACACACACACACACACACACACACACACACACACACACACACACACACACACACACACACACACACACACACACACACACACACACACACACACACACAATATTGGAAAGAAACAAAGCAGCATTACTGTAAATATTCAAATATAATACAAAAAAATTCCCCCTTTTCCCCTTCAAAAATAGGGGGGGGGTTGCATTATACACAAGAGTAACATTTTTTTCTGCAATTCGTGACTCAGGCTGGAGAGACGCCAGCACAAATCGGGCGGGTGAAGGGGGGGTTGTGAGAGATGCCAACGCGACTCGGGAGGGGGTCGTGAGAGACAACGTCACGAATCGCGCAGGCAGAGAGACGCCAGCGAGACTCAGGTGGGTGAGGGGAAGGGGGGGTCATGAGAGACGACAGTGTGACTCGAGCGGGCAAGCAGCTGGAGAGACGGCAGCGCGACTCAGGCAGGTGAGGGGAGGGGGATCGTATTATACACGGAACGTATTATACATGAATCTTTACGGTAACTATGTTGTGCAGAATCCTATTGAAGGGTATTGTGCAGAATCCTATTGGGAATGGTGTTGCTGAGGCACAATTCAGAATTTGTTGTCATGAACAAGTCACAAAATTTGTTGTTTTGCAGCAGCATCATGATGTAAACATTCATATAAAAACCACCTTACAACAATAAATAAAATTAGTGCACGAAAAGTCAAAGTAAAACTGTGTCTTTGGTTCATTGAGCAGCGGGAAAGAAACTCTCTTTGTGCCGCTGAATGCTCTTCTTCAGGCTCCTGAACTTTTTCCCAGTGGTAGTAGAGTGAAGAGGGCATGGGCTGGATGGTGGGGGTCCTTGAAGATAGA
This sequence comes from Narcine bancroftii, assembly GCF_036971445.1. Lineage (NCBI taxonomy): Eukaryota > Metazoa > Chordata > Chondrichthyes > Torpediniformes > Narcinidae > Narcine > Narcine bancroftii. The sequence continues at coordinate 248,555,396 of NC_091470.1, read as the reverse complement.
GGCTGCTTTCTTAAGACACTGCTTCTTGTAGATGTATTCGATGGAATAAAATCTGGTGTCCATGATGTTGCAGGCCGCGTTAACAACCCTCTGGAGTTTATTCTTGTCCTGAGCATAGGCAGGCAGAATGTTCTCCACCGTACACCTGTAGAAGTTTTTTGAGAGTCTTCGGTGACGTACTAAATCTCCCCAAACACCCCACAAATGTAAATCCACTGGCGAGCCTTCTTTACGATTGCATTGACATGGAGGTATCCTTGCAGATGTTGACACCCATAAATTTGAAGTTCTTGACTCTCTCCATTACTGAGCCCTCAATGAGGACTCCGTCAAGCTCTCCTGCCTTCTTCCTGATGTCCTCAATCATATCCTTGGTTTTTCTAATGTTGAGCGCCAGATTGTTGGCGTGATGCCACTCAATGAGCTGATCTCTCTCCCTCCTGTATGCTAACTCATTGCCATTTGTGATTCTGCCAACATGATTAAAAGTTGGGCTTCCTAAATGCTGGCTGCATCCTTACTCCCTCGATTGGTGCTGGTAGCAGAACAGGGGTTCCTAGTCTGCCATCTAATATGGAAGAGCAGAACATCTCTGTCAGACTTGTTGATCCTTTTCCTTTTGGATGCTTCTGTACCTCTGGTGATGTTGATGGTAATAGGATGAGTCCGTAACAGAGCTTGAATCATGAACAACTGCTGATTTTGCTCCATATGCTGATTCTTTGTGCACAAAAATGGCTCTGTCTCCAGTTTAAAATGCCAATTGATAGGTTACCCTGAAAAATCTCAACCCATCTAATTGTCCAGAGGAGTGTGATGATGGGGGGGGGGGGGGGGATGTGAGTGGGTGAAGGGAATGGAGAAGTAGCAGATTCCCATTGCCCTTTGCACAAATGAGCATTCCCTGCTGGCCCTAATTTTTGGGCCATTTGCCTGTTTTAAACGCCCCAGTAATTGGAAATTGTTCCTGTGAATCTCACTGAAGCCTTCAATCATCTTCACGACACGCAATCTTTGTATCGAGGGGAATATATAGTGCACCAGTTCATTGTAATGTGCAAAATTGCCATCTTGAAGCATAACGCAGTGGTGCAACTAACAGAGCCTCAGATTCAACCACCTGTGCTGTCTGGGTAGAGTTTGTACATTTTCCCTATAAGCTCATGAGTTTCCTCTGAGTGGTACAGTTCTCCTCCTGCCCTCCCCCCACCCCCCAAAAATATCTCAAAGACATGTTAAATCACCATGTAACTCCCTGAGTTAGAATCTGGGGATGGTTTAATGGTAATGTGGGGAGAATACAACTGGTTAGTGTAGAATGAGTGTAAAAGTGGGTAGTTGATAGTCTACTCAGCGTCCGTGAGCTGAGGAATCTTCTCCATTGGATCTCCTCACAATTCCACAGTCCTATTTGGCCATGTTCAGTAGAGTGACAGGTTTCTCAGCCTCTAAAGCATGGTTTGGATTTTCCAGAATTTGATATCTTTGTGAATGATGGAATTTCATCGCACACCTTGCCTGTGGGGTATGATCTACTTCATGCTCTTTGAATCAGCACAGCCAAAGAACTGCCCAGGTGATCCAATATAGAGTACTTTCTCAAATATGAAAGGAATGCCATTCACAAAGCACTGCTGACATTTCATGTGTATCAGGTATCCACATGCACAGCAAAAAGCATGAGCAAGTGGCATGAGACCACCTTTAATTCCAGATGCTTTGGAAGCATGTTGACTTATCCACTATTAAAATGTGATTTATGTTTCCATAGTGACTTTCACAACTTCCAAATGTCGCAAGATGTTTTTTTAAAACCAGAATATGTGAGTAGAAAGAAGAAGCACTTCCCTGGTGTGTCACTGAATTCCTTTTTCCAATCTTTTTATTAATTTTAAGCATACGAAAAAGAAACATAATATATAGAATGTGAGGTTACAGATTATAAATCAAATAGATCCTGAACATCATAAACAAACAGTAATTGATTCCCCACAGCTCTATTGTTCAAATAATAAAAACAGTAGAAAAGATATATAATCTAAACTAACAAACTAATCCTGAACTAAATAAGTAGCTTACCCCCTAAGCGAATAGTCAAAATTAGAAGTTGGGATGCCTTAAAACAATAAAATGCAATAATAAACAAGAAAATGTTCCGCAACAAAAATAAAAATAGTTGACATGAAGGAAAAAAACAATAATAAAACATATTGTATTAAATCAGGTTTAAAAATCATGAAAAAAAATAATAAATGGGCATCACATTCTATAAAATGTAATATCAGTTATAGCACAACTGATCTTTAAGTTTAAACAAGCTAAAGTTTGGCAAATCCATTGGACACAAGGGAGGCAGAATTGAATCTTTCCACCTAAGAAAAATAGATCTTCGAGCCATGTGTCATGAATGCAAGAACATGGTGATTGGGTGACGATAGATGTATATCTTCCATCACCACTGTAATTGGATTTGGCTGTAAATCAACAGCTAAAGTTGAAGATAAAGTGTTAAAAATTTCTTTCCAATAACATTCCATGTTATTGGAAAGTCAAAATAAATGAACGGGGGTTAACTCCTTGAAATATTCATGCCAAATCATCTTGAGACATATGTGTCTGGTGTACAACCCTAAATTGGATGAGTGAATGATGGGCACAGATTAAGGATGTTTAAAAATCCTTTCCCACAAATCATCAGAAACATTTGCTGGTAAATCCTGTTCCCATGCTTTTTTAATCTTATCATTTGGAACCTGACATAATTTTGACATATAAATGTGAGTAATTAAGCCCTTCTGTGAAGGATGCAAAAGAAAAAAATTACATGGACAGTATCTACTTCCTGTGCATGGGGAAAAGTTATTAATTTGTTATATTGTTATCTTCAAAACAATTCTAATCTGCAAATACCCGAAAAATTGTCAATTTGGAAGATTAAATTTAATAGATAGTTGCTAAAAAGACATGAGATGACCATCAACAAATAGATCTCAAAAGCAACCGATACCTTTCCTCTTTCCAGTTAAATGTCGCAAGATGCTTAAAACCAAATGTTTTATCATCAGATGTGCTTCAGCCTTGTTAGAGAGCAAGATCCCAATGATGTGATTACAATCGGTCAATGAATCCAGGGCAAAGGGATTTCAGCTCTTAGGGAAGACCAGAGGAGAAGAGGTGGATTAAAGAAGTTCATCAGGAGATTCGATCGATAATTTTGATGCTATAACGTGCACTGCACTTTGAAGCCAACCATGTTAAAGGTACCTCCTGATCTTATACTTGTGTTTATTGTCACTATTTCTAATTTTTAAAAAAACTTTTCATGTCCACCTGAGTAATATCTAACTTTCTGATTATGAAATCAAACTTTTCAGAAGGCTAAGGACCTAATGGGGATGAATGGGATTGGTACAGATGGATGCAATGGTCAGTGTGAATATGGTGAGTGGAAAGGCTTGTTTCTGTACTGCAGGTGTCCCTAACTCATCCTTTCATCCATCATTGAAACTTCTAATTATTCCTGGAAAGGAAAGTCCATTGTGCTGTTGTCTCAGTAATGAATGTGTTTGATGGTAATGTAGCGAGCGTGGTAACCGAGTGAAAGAATGAGGCCAGCAGTCAGTGACCTCGTTGGAACTCATGAGCTTTATTTTGACTAACGCGCTGCTGCTTTTAAGGCATTCGAAGCTCCCACCCCTGCGTGCCTGAAATGATGTCATCATGTCGTAAGCGCACTACCTGCATACGTGCGGGCCCCAGGCTTCTACTGGAAAAGGCGGCTGCGCGATGCCATCTTTGCAGCTGCTCCGATGGCACGCACGTAACACATGGAGCCAGTTCACCTGGCTATCAAATATCTGCATCACCACCTCCTCCACAAAGAACCGGCACTAATGTCTGCCTCGCTCAAAGTTTGTACAGCCTTATGTTTAGGAGGTTTACCTTGGTGCTTGGCTGGCTGTAGAGGGACTAGCTGGTTTAAGTCGGGTGTGCTGGCTTCAAGCAATTGATGGTGGAAAAACTCCTTTCCCCTCAGGCCATTCAGGTGCATTGAGTCTGGCTGCCCTCTCGTGTCCAAAGAACCCATACGTGCTGATGAGTAATGCTTTCAGCACATTGTATTTACCTTCCTCCGGTGGGGCCTGGATGAGGTCGTCTACCCTGATCGCGGTCTCTTGGTCCAAAGAACTGACCACATGGTAATACTTGGTAGAGTTAGAAGTGATTTGTTTAATGTGGCACTGTGTCTCCACTTGTCCAAAGTATGTGCGGAGTCGTAGTATTCAGAAGGTGGGCAGTTTCAGCGCCACGGCACTTACTGCTGTGGCATCCATGTTGAGTAGTCCAAAAAAATGTTTGGACCATCGGAGTCACCAATGTAGTGAATGTGTTAACCGAATGAAAGAATGAGGCCAGCAGTCGGTGGGCATCTTGGAACTCGTGAGCTTTATTTTGACTAACCTACTGCCACTTTTAAGGGATTTGAAGCTCCTGCCCCTACGTGCCTGAAACTGTCATCGTGATCTAAGCATGCTATCTGCACTCATGCAGGCCCTAACCTTCTACCGGAAAAGAAGCCACCTTTGATGCGGGTGCTCTGATGGCGTACGCGTAACACATGGAGCTGATTCACCTGGCCATCAAATATGTGTGTCGTCTCAGTACTTTGTTTAGCCTGGAGTGCTGAGAGAGCTAATAGAGCTGAAAAAGGATTATCACCACATTATATAGAGAGTGATGTGTTACTGACAATGATGTGCTCTGGGAACAAGATGTGAGGCCTTGCCATGCTCGGGAACCTGGATGCTGAGAACCTGACACAAACAGAGCAAATAATCATCCCACAGCCTGGGAGGTTGTGGGGGGTTGGGGGGTGCATGTTGACTGTAATCTATAACTGGGAGCTATTGCCTGCTTCATGTGTTGACAGATGTTGGAGGGGAAAGAATAGTGAGATCTATGACAAGTAAAGAGGGATGTGGATTGTGCTAATGTGGTAACAGGGAACCAAAGTCAGGCCCAAGAGAGAACCGTGGAATACAGCAGTCCAACGCTCAAGTTTCAGTAACATCATTAATTATTTTATAGCTTGCACCCTTTGCTATAATAAGAAATTGGATTTATTATTAAGTAAGTTACAATCATAACATGAATCCATTGTTGTAATAGAAAATTAGACTAATTGTTAACTAAGTTAAACATGGATAATTAAGCATCCTATTCTGTAATCAACCTTCATATTCCCAGTAACTAGAGATTTGCAACTCCCATTCTGTAATCAAAACAGTAAAATTAAGATAATCAAGTTTCTGTAATCATGTTTGTTGAGGGTATAAAACCTGTACCAAAATCATACTCAGTAGATCAGCTTTGACTGGCCTCCTGATGCACATCACTTTTAATGAATGACTTGTTGTTTTGAGCACCAACTCCACATCATATATCTATTTGCTCCTGCAGTAAACCACTAGGATCTCTCTCTTCTCCACTTGTTGGACATGATGGGAACCACTGTGCATCCTTCTCATTGTTTGGCTGAACAAAGAGAGTGCATGAAGATTTTTGAGCTCTGATCTCTGCAGTTCGCAAACATCTCCGTAGATACAAGGGACAGTCGATGGTTTCGTTAGAACTGACCGGGTTATTATAGGGAATCAGGTGTGGGAGTTCTTCCTCATTCATTACTGGATGTGACGGTGCAACAGAATTCCCTTTCTAGGAACATTGAGGAGCGACAACAATGGATTAAAGGATGGATTATGAAATAGTTCCTTCAACCCACCATATTCACAAAAACATTTGCACCCGTCTGTACAATTCCTATTTACCCCTGCCCCACTCCTCCTCCCCATTAGGTTCTTGGCCTTCTGAGCTAGCTGATTTTTGTAATCATAAGACCATGTTGTTGGAACAGAATTATGCCATTTGGCCCATCAAGATTGCTCCACAATAACAAATACAGAAAAAGAATTGGCAATAAAGGAAGATACAACTAAAAGAAGAGAATTGACAGACAAGAAAATAAAATATGAAACACTACAAACACATAAGGTGGAGAAGAACATAATGAAGACAAAACAGAAGTATTATGAGCTAGGAGAAAAAACGCACAAAATACTAGCATGGCAGCTTAAGACAGAACAAACTAAAAGAACGGTATTGGCATCAAGGAAAATGGACAAACAAATTACATATAACCCAACGGAGATCAACGAAAACTTCAGGGAATTCTACGAACAACTATATCAAACTGAAAACAAAGGGAAAGAAGACAAAATAGATGAATTTCTATCTAAAACTGAACTACCAAAATTGCAAACAGAGGAGCAAAATAAATTAGTAAAACCATTTGAAATAGAAGAAATACAGGAGATATTAAAAAAACTACCGAACAATAAAACACTGGGAGAGGATGGACTCCCAATAGCATTCTATAAAACATTTAAAGGCTTAATATTTCCTCCTCTCCTGGAAGTAATGAACCAGATTGGAAAAAAAACAAAACATACCAGATTCATGCAAAACAGCAATAATTACAATAATACCAAAGACAGGGAAAGATCCAATAACACCAGCATCGTATAGACCAATATCTCTACTTAACACAGATTATAAGATAATAGCTAAACTATTAGCAAACAGATTAGCCGACTGTGTACCAAAAATAGTAAAACTAGACCCAATTGGATTTATTAAAAAAAGACGAACAACAGACAATATCTGTAAATTCATTAACTTAATCCATGCAGTACAAGGAAACAAAACTCCAACAGTAGCAGTTGCTTTAGATGCAGAGAAAGCCTTTGACAGAGAAGAATGGAATTATTTATTCAAAGTACTACAAAAATTCAACTTACCAGAGAAATATATTAATTGGATTAAAGCATTATATAAGGGACCATTGGCGAAAGTGACAGTAAATGGATATATATCAAACCAATTTAAATTAAGCAGATCAACAAGGCAGGGATGTCCACTATCTCCCTCACTGTTCGCGTTAGCTATAGAGCCACTAGCAGAACTGATAAGAACAGAAAATAAAATAAGAGGGATAAAAATATAGAGAAGGAATATAAAACCAATCTATTTGCAGATGACGTTATATACTTAACAGAACCAGAAATATCAATAAAAGAATTACATAAGAAATTGAAGGAATATGGAAAAGTATCGAGGTACAAGATCAACGCAAATAAAAGTGAAGCAATGACAATGAATAATGTGGATTTCACAAAGTTTAAGAAAGAATCACCATGTAGATGGAAAACACAAGCAATTCGATACCTAAGTATACAACTAAATAATAATCTCGGCCATCTATAAAAACTAAATTATCAGTCATTAATGGAAAAATTACAAGACGACTTAGAGCACTGGAAAGATTTACCACTAACACTGATAGGAAGGATAAACTGTATTAAAATGAACATCTTCCCAAGGATACAATACCTATTTCAATCATTACCAATTCACCTAACAGAAATTCTTCAAGGAGCTAAATAAAATAAGAAGCAAATTCTTATGGAAAGGGGGGAAACTGAGGATAGCACTAGATAAATTAATAGAATGGTACAAACAAGGAAGCTTACAACTACCAAACTTTAAGAATTATTATAGGGCAGCACAATTAAGATAACTCAGATTTTTATCAAACAAGGGAAAAACCAGATTAGACCAGATTAGAGCTAGATAAAATAGGGGAGAAGATACCTGAACATGTACTATATAAGTGGGATGAGAAATTGGTGCAACATAGAAATTCACCAGTATTGCACCATCTCCTCGACATTTGGAAGAAGATTCACGTAGAAAGGAATAAAATAAATTATCAACTACCAAAATTAATATTGACACAAAATCAACTAATCCCTTTCACAATAAATAACCTTTCCTGCAGAGAATGGGAGAGAAAAGGGATCAAAAGAATAGAGAATTGTTTTTCAGGAAATAAATTATTATCTTTTGAACAAATGAAGGACAAATATAATATAACTCATGATACAATGTTTGCATACCACCAACTGAAAGCCTACATGAAGGACAAATTGGGAAACAGTTTGAGTTTACCAGAAGGAAACAATTTTGAATATGTGATTACAGACACAATGATAAATTAAAAAATTATAACAAACATGTACATCAAACTGCAAGAAAAGGAGAACGAGGAAACAAACTGTAAACCTAAACAAAAAATGGGAACAAGATCTAAACATAAAGATAAAGAATGAAACATGGGAAAAGGTATGCTCCGGAACTATGAGAAATACAATAAAGACGAGGTTACACATGATACAATATAATTGGTTACACAGGCTATACACCACGACCCAAAAGTTAAATAAATGGGACCCAACAGTATCAGTCAGATGTTTTCGCTGTAAAAAGGAAATGGGAACAACAATACATGCAATTTGGGCATGTGAGAAAGTGAAAAAATTTTGGGAAGATCTAAACCAGATATTAAATAAAATCACAAAAAGCAACATACCGAAAAACCCAGAGATCTTCCTTTTAAGTGATATAAGAAATAAAGAATTTGGACTCGATTTGGATGGAGCACAAAAAAGATTTATTATGATAGCCTTAGCTGCAGCAAAAAAATGTATTATGTCAACCTAGAAATTAGAAGACAACTTGAGATTATAACAATGGTACATAGAAATAAATAAATGTATTCCATTAGGAAAAATAATATATAATTTTAAAAATAACATCACAATATTCGAATAAATATGGGAACCATACATGAAACACAATAGAGAAATCCTACCACGGACCTCCACCACCTAAAATGACAGAAGGAGAAGACAACGAAATGAATTGACTCAGTATATAAAAGTAAAGGACAAAAATTTCTTGTTTATTTTTATTAAGTGATGACATTGTTTAACGGGTTTAATGTATCTTATAGATTGAACTTTGAATAAATGGGAAGGGGGGGTGAGGGAGGGAGGGAAGAGAGGGGGTAAAAGGGAGAAAATGACACTATATATTCAAGAGAAAAATGTTTATGTATTTTGGTCAGTATGGTTTATAGTGTGAAAAATAAAAATAAAAAAGATTGCTCCACAATTCGAACCATGGTGATATATTTTCCTTCCAAGCCCCATTCTCCTGTCATCTCTCTGTAACCTTTGACATCATCACTGTTCAAGAATCTAGCAAACTCCACTTTAAATCTATGCAATGACAAACTCAACAGCCATATGTGGCAACGAGTTCCACATATTCACCACCATCTGGATGAAGAAATTGCTGTTCATCTCTGTCATAAAGTAACATTCTTTTATTCTGAGCCTGTGCCCTGTTGTTTTAGACTCTCCCAGTCTTGAAAACATCTACTTCATGTCCACTCTCTCCAGGCCTTTTAATATTTGGTGCATTTCCATGTGATCTCCACTCAGAAAGTTAAATATTACTCAGGTGGATATGAAAGCAGTTCAGATTGGAGAGAATTTCTTGAGAATTAAAAGCGTTTATAAATTGTGACAATAAACATAAAGTGTAAGATCAGGAGGTACTTTTCATTTAATGTGTTAGGCTTTAAAGTGCAGTACACATTATAGTGTGATTGTTAGTGTTTCGCATTGAAGGATATTTTAGTTAGGGGTTGCATTTCAAAATTTGGTATCTCTTGTCAGATTCCTGTAAAAACCTCACACATAAAATACTGTTGTCTTTGATCTGTTTGAACTCTTTCTGTAATTCTGCACACTGAGCCTGTTTTTATTGCTCTATTACCGGTATATATGGGTTGACAAGATGGAGTGGTAGCAAAGCAAACTTTCTCAACTACTTCGGCATGTGACAATGAACTTGAACTTCTCTCGATGGTTCCTTGGCTCTGTAATCAGTTCATTAATTTAGAATAAAAAGCTTGTCACAGTGACTTGTCTGTGACACTGAATAATTAAATCTAAGACAATATGTTGCAGCTTGGAATTTTAAAAAAGGTTTCATTTTTCCAAATTTTCACTCCTTGTAAGCTTTGAGATAAACAATTATTATTTTATGCAGAGCAAATTATAGTTTGCATCACAGTCCCTGAAAAAAAAGCAATGGAAATAATTAGCGGTAACATTCCAAAGAGGACACGGAAATACATTTTAAGGAAAGTGGTAGATGATTGGAGAGGAGTTGAGGAAAAAATCTCCTGCCCAAAAAGTGGTCGTACTGGGGGTCTGAGAGTGCACAGGCTGAAGCCTTCTTCACAGAGTTCCTTAGTCAGCACATGAAGAGCTGCCCAACTGTTGGGTGAGTGGGGAATGGAGTCTTAGTAGTACATTTTCTCCCCGTGGATGCTGCCTGACCGGCTGTGTCCTTCCAGCAACTCATTGTTTTCTGAGGACTCCAGCATCTGCAATTCTTGGGTTTTTTTCTCTCCTTTCTGCTGTGATGGAAATTAGAGAACAACTTGGCCTCATTTTTTTGTTGTGAGCAAACAATTGGAAGAACTGTGTGCATGCTTTGTTTCAGTTTGATCAAGTTTTAGGATTCAAAGCATGCAGTTAGGTTAGAAGTTCTGAATACGAAGATTACTTTATAGTACTTGAACAGGCATGATGGGAAAGTCGGTGTCTTGTCCCAAGGCCATAGATTAGCCTTCATTACAATGTACAGGTCTTTTTGTTCAGAGTTTGGCGAAGTTTTTGTCTTCCCTACATATATTTCTGCAATGCTGAGCAACATTACTGCAGCAAATGGAAATATGCTTTTACTTCTCTTTCTAATGTAACAAACACTGGCACAATGAAACAGGCTTCCTGTTCAAAACTTGTTACTAAAAGCTTCCAGAGTTGAAATTGGGCAGTCGGAAAGTGTGTTTCAGGTTGACCTTGAAGTTTGGATGTTATTTTGCTTTCCTTGATACAACTGAAGGACAGAACTGTCACTGGTCTTTCAGTTTTTAACAATACTGAACATCAACTAATTATATTGTTTTTAGACATTCAATGCTCAGCTCCTGATAAATAAGTTGGCAGGCCATCTCTGTGTATGTTAAATTATATAAGCGCCATATCATAAGTATTAGTTTGTGAGCAAGATGCCATTTTATGCCCTGAATCTTTTTCAAAATTTCTATTAACATTGAAATTTCACATCCAAAAATAGAGTACATATCAAGCAGATTATATATTGTATTGATAGTTTTATATTTTTTTTAAAAAAAAAGGAAAATCTAGACCCACTACCAAGAAAGAAACGGGATTGAATCTTTTAAAGAATTATTGTTCTACTTTGGGCCTCATTCCAAATCTCTTTATTGTCAGTTAAGTATTCAGTGTCCTTGCTATTATAATGTAGGGCATCCAGCAGTCATTTTGCATACAGCAAGTTCTCCCACAGACACCATAGTGATGACCAAATTATTTAACATTATTGATTGAAAGTTAAGTATTGGCCAGAGTAAAGCATTTTATTTGTAAGTATTATGCAAGTTAACATCTCATTTGCAATCACTATCTATGACAGTGTGGTGCTCGTTCAGCACTGTACTGGTAGTATCAAGCTGGAGATGCATCCTCAAGTCATTTCAACCCACAATCATCTGACTGGGTCATGAGAAGGTTGTCATCTGAGGCACTATTGATGTACTCAAAGGTGGAATTATTGGCTGGAATTGGGGGAAAAAAATGCATCTCCTCTGATTTTCAAATTACATTAATAATTTGAATTATTTTCAAGCATTTTTCAAGTTTCAATGTGCTTGAAAATAAGTACAAAGGAGGCATGAGAGGACATTGGGGCAGTGCTAAAGATGATCTGACGAGGAGAGGAAAGCAGACGCGGAGCAGACCTGAAAGGAATACGGTGCAGAGAACTGATGTGGTCATGAAAGGATGATGGCAGTGTGGCTCTCAAGTGGGTCTGAAAAGGCAATGACCCCAGCAGCCAACAGCATAATGTGAACCAGGAACAGTATTGGACGGCATGTAGGGGCTACTGACCAATGCAGAGACTGCCGGGCGAAACCGTTAGCTCTCGGAGCTGGCAATGGGAGGACATGCAGGGCGATCAGTCAGTGCAGCAGGCAGGGTGAAGTAGGTGTAGGTTGAGAGGGTCCTGAAAGGGAGTTGGCAAGTTGGGGGGACGAGGAGCATGGATGGAGAGAAAAGCACGGTTGTGCTGAAGCGGAGCAGAAAGGACTAGGGTGCTACACCTTCTGTGGATGGGACAAGGAGACAGCAGCGTGGAGTTCCAGCGGATCTGAAGGGTAGTCGGCCTGCAGACCGTGTAGGGCGAAGCAGATACATGAATTCACAGAGCTGAAGGGAAATGAACGAAGGATTAGGCAACAATAATGGACGCCAGGCTCATGCAAGGAAAGTGGGGTGTCTGGTTGATAGAGAGCATTGTGAGGGATGTGTAAAGTGAGAAGCCAACACACCAGGCTGACCAGGACTGGAATCTCATCACATACCAACTGACAAGGACCTGAAAAGGAGTCGGTAGGCAGTAGCTCAAGGAGACCAGAGAGGCCAGCAAGGTGGTGGTAAAAACAGACCTGATGAAGAAGGAATGTTGGTGCAGAGCAGACCTGAAAGGAATTTTGTGGCCGGAACTGATGCGGACGTGAAAGGATGGTGACAGCATGGAACTCCAGTGGGTCAGACAGAGCGATGACTGAGCGAACAGTGTGATATAAACCAGGAACAGGATTGGATGATCTGAAGGGGCTACTGACCAATGAATGAGCTGCTGGGTGTAACGGGAAGAGTATGTTGTTCACGGTCGAGCTGGCAATGGGAGGGTGTGCAGTAAGCAGGGTAAAGCAGGTGACAGACTTGCCGACCACGTAGGGTGAAGCAGGAACACCATGGACAGAAAGCAGAGGAAACTGATAATGCCCAACAGTGATACTAGGGTGTTTAGTAGTGGAGTAAGAAATCGTGAGGACCTGCAGATTAATAAGGCACCACACCAGGCAAGGCAAAGTGTGATGTGAAAAACCCAGAGAAAGGTTAGGACCCTGATCACAAAAGAGAAGTTGAGCTGGATGAACTAGTGGGCTTAAAAGTGGTTTGGTACCTTGGTCCCAATGGAATTCATCCCATCTTACTGAACAAAATGATGGGAGCTACATTTATTGTGTCAATGGTAAATTTCCAAAATTCGCTGGACCCTTGGCAGATCCTGGTGGATTGGAAAGCAGCAAATGTCACCCCACTTTTTAATAAAATGGATGCAAAAGGCGAGTGACTCTGAGCCAATTAGCTTGACATTTGCAGTCAGAAAAATGTTTGAAACTATCACTTTGGGAGAAATAACAAGATATCATGGATAGAACTGTACCCATCAAGCAGGTGAACCACAGATTTAGGAATAGCTTTAAAAGTGCTGGCAAAACTCAGCAGGTCCCGCAGCGTCAATTAAGGAAGGTAGGTCGTGTTTTTCACAAATTTTACTGGGTTTTTTAATTAATGAGGGCAGTGGAGAACGGGGAACAGGTGGAAGTTGCATATTTGGATTCCAGAAGGCATTGAATAAGGTGCCATGTCAGCATTGGATAAGGATGTATTGAGTTGGGAGTAATGTATTACCATCGATATACAGGATAGGAGACAGCAAGTTGGGATAAATGGATATTTCCTTGGTTGGCAATCAGTGTCTAATGGAATACCATAGGGATCAGTACTGGCCCCACAACTGTTCACAAAGGGAATAAATGATTTGGAGGAGTGGACCAATTTCATGTAGTTTGCACTAAATAGAGTGAAAAAGCAAATTGTGTGGAGAACACAGAGTCTGCAAAGAGATAAAGATAGGTTAAGTGAGTGGGCCAAGGTTTAGCAGATGGAGTAAAATGTTGATGCAGTGAGGTCATCCAGTTTGTGGGGAAAAAAAAGTGGATCTGATTATTATTTAAATGGTGAAAGATTGCTGCCTGCTGTTATGCAGAGAGACCTGGGAGTGCTTGTGAATGAATCACCAAAGGTTGGTTTACAGGTGCACATGTGATCAAGAAGACAACTGAAATGTTGGCCTTCACGGCTCAAGGGGTTGAACTTTAAAGCAGGGAGGTTCCGTTGCCACTGTACAGGGGACAGGTGAGGCTGCACCTGGAGCAAGGTGCAGAATTCTGGTCTCCATATTTGAGAGAGAATATACTGGGTTTGGTGACAGTGCAAAGGAGCTTAACCAGGTTGATTCCACAGATAAAGGGGTCTAGGTTGCCTGGGACTGTACTTGCTGGAATTTATAAGAATAAGAAGGTACTTATAAAAGCATAATATTCTGAAGGGAATGGTTAAGATAGAAGCAGGAAAGTTGTTCCCACTGGCAGGTGAGATCAAACTAGGAGATATAGGCTCAAGATTCAGTATAATGGGTTTAAAACAGATGAGTGGGGAGTGCTTCTCCTCGAGAGGGGGGCCTACTCCTCTTTGAGAGGAGGGAATTCTCTGCCCAAGGAAGCACTGGAAGCAGCTTCATTATATTTAACAAATATAAGATAGATTTTTGTATAGTAGGGGAATTAAGAGTTATGGGGAAGGACAGGCAAGTAGACAAGTACACAGCTAGATCTACCATGATCATGTTGAATGGGGGAGCAGGCTTGACAGGCCAGATGGCCTTCTCTTGCTCCTATATGTTGTGTTCTATTGTAGTGGCTGGTGAAATGGATGTTTGAGACACTGCCTTAAACTCAACACTAAACCAGCTGGCTTTGTAAAGTTAATCAATAGGCTGGTAGATTTATCCTGTTCCTTCTTGCAAAGGAGGCTTGGAGGCTGAGCATCAGCTCACCTACCCCATACCCCAGCAAAACATGAACTCCACAGCTTTCTCTGCAAGCCTTGAGAGAGTTCACAACAAACTACCTAGAGGCATATTGTCTTATTCTTTGCTATTGACATTGTGTACCCTTAGAAACTCCTTTTTGGCCTCAGTCATCCCCCTTGAGCTAGGGTATTCCACAGTTACAGGTTTTTAGGATGATTTTATTCGGGGTTGCTGGCAGTTGGACACGAGACTGTTGGCATTTCCCTCTCAAGTGTAGGGAGATTCAGATTCTTGAGAAAGTGTGCAACCTTCATAACTCTCACTCTTGTTTTCCCCTGCTGCACTCATCCCCAGAAGCAGCATAACAGAGGACCCTCTCATTTATGGCCTGTTTCTGGGATGCACACAGACACAGCTGCTGGAAGATCATCCACGCAGTGAAAGGTGCTCCTTGGTATGCATGAAACCATCTGGTCTTCCAGCACAGTGAGATGTCTAGGAAGGAAGGCTGTAAACTGGCACATTCTAGGCTGCAGGAGTACATGATGAGGGACATGCTGAGGCTTGGTGCAGCCAACGTGAGGGTGCTGTGGGAAAGGACCACAGTCTTGGGTCTTTCTGCAGCCAGACATTGAGGGGCTGAGGTTGATGAGAAAGCCCCTCAAACAATAAGAAACAATAAGGGAGTGGCACATTCATGGCCACAGTGCTTAAACACACTGGACAATGACAATTTTGCTTCCTGAATACTTTTGGGTATATTTTATGGATTTTGGGCTGCTGATCAAGAAAATCACCTTAAAATTAGACAGCATGGTTGGCGTAGGGGTTAGCAAAATGCCAATACAGTGCCAGCGACCAGGACTGGACCAGGGTTCGATTCCCATGCTGTATGGAAGGAGTTTGCACATTCTCTTCCTGACTGTGTGGGTTTTCTCCAAGGTGCTATGGTTTCCTCTCACCTTTCAAAATGTTCTGGAGATGCAGGTTAATGGGGTGTAAATTGGGCAGCATGGACTCATGGGCTGAAATGACCTGTTACCATACTATATTTGTGTCTAAATTTTCCTATCATGTACCTTTTTATAGATTTAACCTATTTTTGTGATTTCCTGTTTAATTCTACTTCAAGCATACAAAATTTTTAAATGCAAAATGTCATTGAAAATTAATTTTCTTTATTTGCACTTGGACTTCTTCCTTGCTGATCTTTTTACATCTTAAATGTAGACATACAGGACAGTAATATGTCCTCTGGCCCATGAGCCTGTGGCACCAATTACACCCCATTAACCTGTAATTCCCACTGTTTTGAATGGTGGGAGAAATCCAGTGCTCCTGGAAGAAACATGCAGACATGAGGAGAACATACAAACACTTTACAGACGGAGCATGATTTGAACACGGGTAGCAGGTGCTGTATCAGCGTTGCACTAACCCCTTGGTGTGGTCAATGACGAACAGGGTGAATGATTTCACCAAGGAAACCATGGAAAAGCATTATCAGGCCATCGATGCTGGCTGACTATTGTTGGACACTGACATGAGAGGCATCAGATGCTGAGTACAATTGAAAAGTCGGTTGAATTAATGCAATTTGTCAGCATCATTATGCGATTAAGCATGCTAAATTCAAGAAAAGTTAATTTAATGTATCTCCAACTTCCTATAGTATATCTAGAAATTACCTATGTTCAGCCTGAAGTTGTCTATCATTATCCCCAATTCCTTTTCAAGATGCAAACCCTTTGAACAAAATTGTTGTCCAGAGTAAATGTGCAATATCATGGTACAATATGCAATAACACTGTATGAAAGAATATGATCTCACAAGGACCTGCACTGTATATGTGTATTTGATTTTGATTAAAGTTTATTTTGAAAATAAAAAAAATCTGCATCAAGAAAAGTGGTGGAGTGCCAGCTTCCAGTAATTCATGAGCATATTGTTAACACTGGCTTGTAAATAATGATGGTTATTTTAATGCTGTCACCCCTTTTCAAGTTTTGTGTCATGTCATGAACACGGTCAGAGCTACATCTATGTTTTATTGAAGCTCCAAAGACTGTCGGGGTCCACCTGTTTGAGCTCCTTGCATGTATATGGTAATTATGAACATTCTCTGGTGGAGTTTGTTAGACGTTACAAACCCTTCCTTCTGGATGCGTTTAAAAACTGTTCACAACAGATCTTGCCCAAATAATTTTCTTCAAGTTTTTTTGAAGGATCATAGTAAATATTGATTTATGTTATTTAAACTGAGTTCCTTTAAATGTTGAAATAGTTTTAAAATTTTCTTTTATACTTTTGAGTATTTTTTTCCAATGTTTAATGCCTTGAGTAGTTGTAACAGATTTTATGAATCTGATAGTTTTGACATCTGAGTGGGGTATAGTGGGTGGAGAGATGATCAACAGTTTTTTTTAAATTGCTGCTTTAAGTGGGGTTTACTATAGCCTTGCCACACAAGACAGTTTCAATCGGAAAACTTTGCACTATACATGCCTCGTCATTGGAAGGGCCTGAATCCTCACCAGAAGGACTGCAGTAGTTGAAAACGTCAACTCACCATTGTAATTAGGGATGAGCAATAAATCCTGGCCTTCCCAGAAATACCCACATCAGGCAAGATGACCAAGTAACCAACAACTATTTGGGCAAAATCTCACCTACTCGCGTTCTTGCAGTGAGTCCATACTCTGCTTACAAATAGCCTGTTTGCAGCAAAACTATTTTTGTTGGCCTGAAGACAAAAACTTGTATCGCAGGAGTTTTTTCTCAACCTAAAATAATAATTTGTTTTTTTCTAAGAGGACTGTAGCCAATAATAAGGTGGAGAGGGATGGGAGGTAGTTCACTGGAGAATAAACACTAGCAGAAGATATTTTGGGTCCATGGCCTGTATTTGGTGGTACCTTCAATACAATTCAGTGTGCCATGTGTTTTTATACATAATACAAGCCCGTTCATTGACTTAGCAAGTGAACCAGTTGATTGCCTCTTGCTGCAGTGTAAATTTCCATATGGAAACAGAAATCTGAACTCTCTAACAACCAATCAAGCACAACTCCCCCACATGGAGATGTCAATAATATTTATCCTTACTCTTAATAACATACTGAAAACTACTCCTATCCAACCACAATCATCATTTACTCTTTAAGTAAAGAGTGAGATCTAGTGCATGAATACCACATTAATTCTCATTACCCCCAATAATATGGAGCACACTGTGAAATGAGACATCATTGTGTGCATTTCAATCAATCTTGGGATGATAAAGCCTCCCTGCTCACTTATTCCAGGTTTAATTTATTGCAAGCAGATGATCCACAGTGGACCTAGGGTCAGGCACGAGAAGTGAATCCTGGACAGGATAAGTAAGGAGGAGCATGAATGAGGTTGTTCCATAAGTGACAATAGAGTATTTATTCCTAGGTAAAACATGAAAGAAAGTCTGTATATAGTGTGGATAAACTAAAATCACAATGCTGGAGAAACTCAGCTGGTTAAACAGTGTCCTTTATGTAGCAAATATAAAGATACATAACACTTTGGGCTTGAGCCCTTCATTAAGGTATGAAAAAACCATCAGCAGGCACCCAATTAAAATGGTTGGGAGGAGAAAGGGGTAGGGGAGGAGCACACTCCCAAAGGCAGGAGGTAATAGGTGGATAAGGGAGGGAAGACACACTAGCAAACAGGGGGAGGAGGGATGGCTCTGTGAATGAAGGGGATGGAGAGCTGGAGGAACGAACACAAAGGGAAGGGAGGGAAAATGGAGAGTAGGTTATCTGAAAACTGAGCAGTCGATGTTCATGCCATTTGGTTAAAGTGCTCTGATGGAAAATAGAGTGTTGTTCCTTCAATTTACAGATGGTTTTCGAGGGATAGTACATGAGGCCATGGTGACACATGCGAGCATGGGAGTGGGGCATGGAAGTGACATGGTTGGCCACTGGGAGATACCCATCATTGATTTTTAATTTTTTTAAAATTTAGACATACAGCACGGTAACAGGCCATTTTGGCCCATGAGCCCATGCCACTCAATTGCACCCATTTGACCTACAACCACCATTACGTTTTGATTGGTGGGAGGAAACCAGAGCCCCTGGGGAAAACCCATGCAGACAAAGGGAGAACATACAAACTCTTTACAGACAGCGTGGGATTCGAAGCTCGGTCCCGATCACTGATGCTGCGATGGCATTGCGCTAGCCACTGTACCAACCATCCTAATGTGGACAGAGTGAAGGTATTCAGCGAAGCGATTTCCTGCAACAGTATTTACTCAGGAATCTGGCATTGTGCATATGGATGGAAGAGAAACAAATAGAAGTGTCATGAAACCCATGAAGATTAAGGAGGAGGAGGAGCTGCTTGCTACCTTACAGCGAATAAAGGTAGATAAATCCCCTGGGCCGGATATGATAGTTTCTCAGACCTTGAGAGAGACAAGTGTTGAAATTGCAGGGGCCCTGGTAGATATATTCAAAATGCTCTTACCACGGGTGAGGTACCAGAGGATTGGAGAGGAGCTTATGCTGTCCTGCTGTTTAAGAAAGGCTCCAAAGGTAAACCAGGCAATTATAGACCTGTGAGCCTGATGTCAGTAGTAGCTAAATTATTGGAAGGTCTTCTGAGAGATAGGATATATAGGTATTTGGACAACCAAGGGCTGATGAAGGACAGTCAGTATGTCCTTGTGCATGGTTGGTCATGTTTAACAAATCTTTTAAGAGTTTTTCAAGAAAGTTATCAAGAAGGTAGATGAAGGAAATGCTGTGGATTTTGTCTACATCGTAAGGCCTTTGAAAAGGTCCCATATGGGAGGTTAGTTCAGAAGATTAAGACACTAGTTATCAATAGAGTGGTTATAAACTGGATTTGAAATTGGCTGAGTGGGAGAAAACAGAGAAGGGTAGTGGATGGTTGCTTTCAGACTGGAGGCTTATGACGAGTGGTGTGGCTCAGGGGTCTGTGTTGGGACCATTGTTGTTTGTTATCTATATCAATGATCTGGATGATAACTTGGTAAATTGGCAAGTTTGCTGAGGGATCTGGACCAACTGGGAGAATGGGACAGTAAATGGATGATGGAGTTGAATGCAGACAAGTGTGAGGTATTGCATTTTGGAAAAACAAAATGGTAAATGGTAGGACACTGAAGAATGTGGAGGAGCAAAGAGATCTGGGGATACAGGTACATTGTTCTCTGAAGGTGATGCCGCAGGTGGACAGGATTGTAAAGAAAGCTTTTGGCATCTTAGGCTTTATAAATCAAAGTATTGAGTATAGGAGTTGGGATGTTATGTTGAAGTTATTTAAGACATTGGTGCGACCAAATTGGGAACATTGTGTACAGATCTGGTTGCCTAACTACAGGAAGGATATCAGTAAGATTGAAAGATTGCAGAGAAGATTTACTAAGATGTTGTTGGGTCTTCAAGAGTTGAGTTACAGGGAAAGATTAAACAGGTTAAGACTTTATTCCTTGGAATGAAGAAGAAAAAGGGGAGATTTGATAGGTTTACAAAATTATGTGGGGCTAGGCAGAGTAAAGGCGAATAGGCTCTTTCCACAGATTAGGAGAGATAAATATGAGAGGACATGGCTTTAGGGTGAAAGGGGAAAAGTTTAAGGGAAACATTAGGGGTCATTTTACTCAGAATGGTGGGAGAGTGGAATGAGCTGCCATTTGTGGGTGTGGACTCGATTTTAAGAATAAATTGGATAGATACATGGATGGGAGAGTTCTGGAGGATTATGGAATGGAAGCAGGTTATTGGTACTAGCTGAACAATAGTCAGCACAGACTAGAAGGGCCAAATGTCCTGTTTTCTGTGCTGTAGCATTCTATGGTTCTATGGAACAGAGCGAAGGTGCTCTGCAATGCAGACAGAGTGAAGGTGCTCAGCGACATGTTTATTCCTGATAGAAATTCACTGCTTGATCTAACACCTGGGGTTAATGAATTTATGTAGTGTCTTTAACATAGTGAAACACCCATGTGAGTTTCCTCCAGGTGCTCCTCAAATATCTCAAAGAAGTGTAGGTTTGTACATCTGCTCTTCCTATGGAGGTGTGGAAGAATCTGGGGGAAGCTGATGGGAATGTGGGGAGAACATTGGATTAGTGTAAAAATGTGGTTGAAAGTCAGCATAGTTGCAATGAGCTGAGCAGGGTTCCATGCTCCATCATTCGATGGCTCCATGATTGCGTCTCCAAGGGGTTCCACTGGAGTAAATCAATCCCATAAAGAGATAGGAGTAAAAAAAAAGGAAGATCTTGAGAAAGTTTTGGATGCAGGTGAGACAGAGAAGGTTAATGAGGCAGTTCCAGAGTTGAAGCCTCTCATGACTTGTACAATCTATCTAATGTGCAATTTAGAAAAGGATAGCATCAACATTAGTGTGTGGATGGAAATGTAAACTGAAGATTTTGTTGGCATTGATCTCATTTCTCATTTAAAAAAAAAATCAGTGTGGAATCCTCACAGGACAGGATATCGTGCCTCAGATCAATTGATTAATTTCACTATCTCTTTATTGACTACAAGCTTCTGCACAGAATCCTTGTGTTTAGTAGCAGGAGATGGGGTTGGATCAGAGCTGTTCACTTTGAAGTAATCCACAGTTACATTCAGAGAGATTTAAAGACATTCCCTTTGACTGCTATCCATTGCTTCCATCTCTCCCAATGTCCAGTGCACTTGTGCGAATGTTTGCTCCCAAGTTTATCTCTTGTGGCTCAACATCCTTGCAAAGACTTGAACATACAGCACTGGTTTCAATAGAGTGCATTGTCAGGAAGTGCGGTCTTTTGGATGAGCGGCTCTCTCAGCTGTCCCTATTATTTCAAAGGAGAAATGGGGTGTGGTTTAAAACAGAATTTGTCATCTTGGATTTTTCCAGTCAATCCCAACATGAGGGATCCTGATGTGCTTAGTGGAATTACTGGCATTTGGAATTTGAGGGAAGTTCTGTGTGCCATATTCTGATAGTCCAGAACAGGTTGGCAAGGAGAAAAAGTCAAAAAGACTGGAAAAGCTCAACAGATCCATGGAGAGTGGAACCAAATTAATGCTTTAGATCAATGTGAAAATTATTTCTGAAGAACGATCACTGCTTTGAAGCAATAACTTTTTTTTCCACAATATACACTGAATAATTCCAGAATTCTCTGGTTACATTTCAGTTTCCCAGTACCTGCAGTCTTTTTGTCTTTAGAATAAGTAAAACGCATTGAATTTCGCACTCAAGACAGAGCAGCTTCTATTGAGTGGAAATTTCATCATACATTGAGTGAGGGTTTCAACTAGATCTGAATCTACTGCACTATTTTCACTTTGTGCTTTTGCTCAGTTGAGCGTTTAATCCTATAACATTGGCAGCAGCAAAACAACATTGTCAAGTTTTCTGTTAAAATTGTTGTAGAAATAGTCAAAATGCAAATCGTAAGAGCTATTTTATTTTGTAACAGAAGAAAGACCCAAAAATAAATATTGTGATGTGACGGTGTGCCAGTTTGCAACCGCCAAAATTACGTTGTGCTGCTTGGTGCTAACAGCCTGTAGCTCTGTCAATTTAAAATACACATGGTTGACCACAGCTGTTCATGGCTATAACTGCTTCTGAGGAAATGTGGCTTAGATTCTCCTGCTTGCTGAGATTTGACATCTTTTGTTTTATAAAATGTGTTGCAGTCATGTGTGACTCTGCTCCACTCTGTCAAAATAATACTAAGTAAAATGTAATTACTGTATCGTGTTACATGTAGACATGTTAAAGGCATTGTGCCCTAGAAAATAGTGGACAGAACTTTTTAAAAAAAAAAACTGGATTCTGGAAAATATGCAATTTATGGGAGTGATTACAAAGTGATAATCCAACGTTGGGGAGCAGATGTAGGTTAGTGGAAGAACAAATCTTCAGTGACCAATGGAACCATGGAATAAAATTGCCAACTCAATTCATTGGGTGATACTGTTTATTTTTATGCTGTCCAACAGTACCTGAAGACATTTCATATGATGCGGTATTTTCTACACCAGCTGTTACTGAAGGCAGATCAAGTGGTTTATGTCAACAGCACACAATGATCTTCACACCGGAGGGTTAACCATTGCAACATGGAGAAGCAGCAAGAAATTGTCTCACCGTGGCAGAATTTTCACTCCATGCAAGCCTTCTCCTATCCCCATCTCAATCTGTTTTCCCTTCCTTCCCTTCCCTTAAATTCATTTCTGGTCTTCACCTCAATTCTTCTCATGGGAGTGAGTTCCCACTACTCCCGAGGTCAAGAAATCACAAGTGTGCCTTATTTCTAACTCTCTTTTATTTATAGCCCTTGGTTTTGGGCACCACTCGCAATGTTGCAGCTTTTCTATATCCACCTAGTTAAATCCTTAAAGACCTTTACTAGATTTTGAATATGTGTTACCCATTGCAGTAACCTGCAGTTGGTTTCGGGGAATTCGAAATGGGACACTTCTATTGCAATAACATGAACAGATAATATCAGGCTCTTTGTCCAGGATAGAATCATGGACGTTTATAGGATGGAAAGAGCCTTTTCATCCCAACTTGTCCATGCTGACCCATTTATCTATACAAGCAAGACCAATGTGCCTACATTTGGCTTGTATCCCCCTAAACCTTTTCTACCCATGAAGCACACTTTACTCTATGTAGCAGTACAGCCTTCAGGTGGATATTTATGTCTTTGGTGTGTGTAATCTAGACCACCTATTCTCAGTGGGGGCTCTACAGCCCTCCTGTGGGTCACAGCACATTTAAGTGAACCCTTGCATGAACATCTTTTGTCTTTGTTAACTTTACCCTTTAGATCCAATGCATTGGAAGCAGACTCCTTGTTTTGCCTCTGACTAAAGTAGGTACTTGTACAGATACAGCAAGCACTGGAAACCCTCAGCGTTGACGGAGAGAGAAAGAAATAGAGTTAATGTTTCAGTTCGAAGACCCTGTATTAGGACATATTCAACCTGTATCTGTCTTCTCATCCTCAGACATTGCTTGACCTGCTCAGTAGTTCCAGAATCCTTTCTTTTTGTTCCAGATCTTAAGCACCTGCAGATAATTGATGTTTATTTTTAGTAGCTTGAACAGCATTGGCTCCAAATTACAGGAAAGTAGTGATGGCGTTACAGGTTTAGTAACTCAAAGGCCTGGAGTCAGAATCCAGATGTCTGGATGTTGGTGAAATTGAATTGTGTTAAATAAGCAAATAGGAAATCTAGTGTAGTTATTAGTTACACTACCAGATTGCCATACAGCTAAACAGCTTCACTGATGCATCTTAGTTGCCATTCTTATCCCATATGTGTGACAACAGCAATGTGGCTGACTGCTCATTATGGTGAGCTAGATGGTCAGTCAGCTCCAGGGTAATCAAGCACTGGTCTTATCAATAACACCTATATCTTCCAAATGATTGTAGAAACAGCATCCTAGAACCTTAAATGAAGAAAAATTTGCTCAAAGCTCTGCAAAACGCATGCCAAAAAAGAGATGGATCAAATGCAGGCAAATGGGACAAACCCAGAATGCCAACTTGGATCAGCAGAGAGGAGTTGGGCCAAAGAGCCTGTCCATAGCTATGATTGTAAAAGGACGTTGCCTGTGAAGGTTTGGCAATGAACCACGAAGTGGCCAAAGATGGAGGTTTCAAAGAACAATCCAAGAGACAACGGTCAGATTTCGGAAGAGTGTCCTCAAGCCTGAAGCCTATGGAGTAGATCTCAGAGGACTCTAAGACCATGAGACAGGAATCAGTGTAGTTGCCTTCAATAGCCACAGATTGATTAGCTACTCTCCATTACATTTCGAGATCACCCTCCTCCTCAGGCCTCTTTTAAAATTGTTGCACTGAAAAGAAAAGGAACCTCTGACCTGTGATTATGTGGTGTTTTCTAAGGCAGCAACAATGTTAAATAGTGCAGCCCTCAAATTATAGCAATAGGAAATGGATAGGATCTGAGATCATTTTTATATTTAGATATAATAACAAGATCAGTACATGGACTGAATTATTTTTGAATATTTCAGCAGTAAGCATCAAACATGCAAAATCAAATTGCCAAACCACAGACCTAAACTGGGTAGAGGGTTAGTGCAGATAGGTACAACAGATGGGCCAAAGGGCTTATTTCGGGGCTGTAGAACTGATGCTTCCTTCAGTGAGTGGTTACAAGTTCATTGAAATAGAATTTTGTCAGAATTCTTAACCTTATGAATCTGTCGGTGTGATCATTATTCTAGCATCAGGTCTGAACAGGAGAAATTTCAATGGCAACTGACAACATTTGATTGTAAGTTTATTAGTGCCTCTGCTGGTTTCTTTAAATAAAGAAGAATTTTTGGTTGTGGAGGTCGTGCATAAAGTGTGTTTAAAGGTTCATTTGATTAGTAAGGGTGTCATAGATTATGGGGAGGAGATGTGGGTTGAAAGAAAAAAAATCATCTATGATGCAAAGTAGACCTGATGGGCCAAGTGATCTGCTCCTAGGTCTTATGGCATTGTGTTGCATTCCATCCATGGAAACAAGGCACAGATCCTGAGTTCTTATTAAAGACAATATGTACAATGATATTTTAAACCCAAATAACAAGCCACAGTCATGTCTCTGAATTAACCTAAACTTCCTAAATAGAAATCCATTAGAGCTGCAATACTGAATGGCGTTGATCCTTTATCAGTGAATAAACATAAATGTGTCCAGATGTTTTTCGTTTACCTCCAAGTCAGGAGTATTTTAGAGACCTCTGTGACAAATGAAGTATTCTGATTGTTTATGAAGGAAACCTTGTAATTTATTTTAGAGATTCTCAGCATGAAATAACAAATATTAGTCTTCATCCTCCTTTGTATAAAAGGTAATTTTATATTCTCAGAGCAAGCTATTATAGACGCCAAATAATTGCAAGTTCCTTTCATCAAAGTTCCTCTGTTCTTTTTGACATTGCAATGCTAATTAGTTTGCAACCATTAATTTTAATGCTTCATCTGGCATTTAAAAATATTAATATTTGTACCTGAAACAAAAAAAAACTGCACTGGATGCTCTGTTTTGTTTAATGTGTTATTTCAATGGAATTACTAACTATGATTGTTTCCACTGAACAAGAGATTTAGCTTTATCCCGGGACAAACTGCATGTACAATAGTTTGCAATTTCTAAGCTTGCACTAAATGTGTACTTCTTAAATTTTGGTAATTCACTGAAACATTCAAGTTCCTACCATCTCACTTGCAAAGCGTTGCAATTCTGTACATTCTTTGACAACCTCAGGACATCCCAAGTAGCAAATGAAATGTTAACACTGCTATGATGAAGGAAACCCAGCAGCCAGTTTGTGCCTAACAAGCCTTGCACAATAATAATCATATAACTTCAATGACAGAGAGATAAAAGTCATTTAGAATATCTGGCAGAATGCTCTGAGCTTCAAAGTCTTAAGTAATTCTATGCATTCAATAGATAGCAACAAATTCATCTGTAAAGAGGTTATTCTGCTCATTGAATCCATGACGATACCCTTTGTAGTTCTGTTCAGCCTAATGTTTTACTCCATTGCCTTGTAAATTCCTTCTCTCAATTGTCCATCTAAATCTAATTCCCCTTTGAAAGCTCTGATGGATTCTGTTCCCATCAGCCCTACAAGCAGTGAATTCCAGGTCTCAACTGTTGTCTGCAGATTTTTCTGCACATTCCCACTACTTTTGCCATAGAGTGGTGGAGAAACACAGCACTGTCCATGTGAATCTTCAACCACACATTCATGTTATTTTTCACACATTCCAATCAGCTCCTTCCAGATTCTACTACTCACATACATACTAGGGTAAATTTAGAACAGCAATTTATCCTATCAATCCACACATCTTTGGGCCATGGGACTAAACTGGAGCAGCAGAGAAAACACATGGGAGAACGTGCTCCCTCTACGTAGATAGTGCTAGAGGTCAGGATCGAACTGAGTTTTATGGTGATGTAAGACAGCAGCTCTGCTAGCTCTGCCTCCCTTCACTTTCACTTTGAGCTCACAATGGGAATGGGAGTGACTTCATTCTACTTGTTCTGGTTAAGCTCACCACAATCTCATCGAGCAATATCATATCTGATAGTGCAATACTTGTATCTCCGCAGCCCAGAGAGTGATCACCCAATGTTTTGAATCAAGGGGAATCTGTCACCATTTTAAATAACATGCATGAAAAGTTGTGAATTACTGTTTTGCTTATAGAGTTCCTCGACTCTGGGTTTTTGTTGGTTTCAGAGCCACGCAAAATTATTTGCCAGAACAATTATTTTCTTAATCATTTTAGCAAGAATTCCTAGATCCCCTATCCTAAATCCATTGCTCCCAAGTGTCAGGCAAATGTTGATTTTTCAGAACCCAAAATCAGCAGAGCTGGTTGGAAGTTAAGATTGTTCACATGGGTTAAATGTTTATTTCATTCCTTTTCAGAGATCATTCAGGTTAAATATCCCCTTTCCAATAAAAACACTTGGGTATATGTTAACAAAGAGCTGGTTGTATTTATATTAGGCAAACCTAAGAGTTTAGCAATGCAGGGGGTCAGACATTTTAAAGAGAAATGTTTCAGAGCTTTGGAAAAATGGTAATTGAGGGCAAATAAAGAACTTGTAACAGAAATCCATCTGGTTTAAATAGTGGGTCAACATGTGCACTGGTTAACATCCTAACTTGACTGATTGTAAAAAGCAGATCAGAAAATATTATTGCAATAATTATTCATTTGTAAGGTCCCTTCGTTTCATTGAACAAACTTTAGGTTGTCATAAAGGATGGACCAAAATTATGCTATAATTTGTCCCATTAATGTTGCAGGATATTTTAACAGCAATCGATTTTTTTTTTGTTTGTTTGAAGCTGACTTAAGTACTGTACATCTAAAAGGCTTGCACAGGGCATGAGATATGGTAGAACAGGAGAGTGCTAAAATAACCAAGTAGTTAGATGCAAAGCAGAGATGAAGACCATGTGTTCCTTCAAGACTACACCAGTACATGAACTGTTGAGTATAGAAATGAATAGTCATGCCTTCTTGCCAGTGTTACGAGCCTGAGGACCCCAAAACCCAGCAGCAATAGATATTCACTAAGACAAATGGTTACTTAAACAAAAGTTGCTTTTAATTATCTTTAAAAATAAAAACAGGATCAAACTTTAATTTATTACTATTAACTTAACATAACCCCCTTCTTATTCGAAGTGCACGTGTATGCAATGTGCATACAGGTTCAGAAACATTCTTTAATTCGCAGTCCAATCTCACTTCTCATTCTTCCAAGTTCACTGGTTGCAGGCAATTCTGATACTGTGCACAGAATTTAACATTTACAAATTTCACTAGGTTTTGGTGTTTGTAAGGTAAATGGTTACCGCTCAGGAAGGTTCTTGTTGGTTTTCAGAGAGAGATTTGTTGCTCCTGGACACAAACTGATCCCTTTTAATCGGCCTCGTCAGTGTCTTGCCGAAGAAACTTGCCCCATCAGGGTTTTCCAGATGATAACCTTTCTTTCAGGTTATCACAGAGTTTCTTTATGTTTCACTTATTTCAAGTGAAACATTAGGCAGCCAGTACTCTCCTCTTGTATGGACCACAAGGGCTTTGACCAGACTGAACTAACCATTCACGACCCATCTTCCACAAGTTTTCCAGCTTGTCCTGTTCGAGACCCAGCTGCTGCTACTGAACTGTAAAAATTCCAGAACTGAATCCCCTCTCCCCCCCTCTCCCCCCCTCTCCCCCCCTCTCCCCCCCTCTCCCCCCCTCTCCCCCCCTCTCCCCCCCTCTCCCCCCCTCTCCCCCCCTCTCCCCCCCTCTCCCCCCCTCTCCCCCCCCTCTCCCCCCCTCTCCCCCCTCTCCCCCCCTCTCCCCCCCTCTCCCCCCCTCTCCCCCCCTCTCCCCCCCTCTCCCCCCCTCTCCCCCCCTCTCCCCCCCTCTCCCCCCCTCTCCCCCCCTCTCCCCCCCTCTCCCCCCCTCTCCCCCCCTCTCCCCCCCTCTCCCCCCCTCTCCCCCCCTCTCCCCCCCTCTCCCCCCCTCTCCCCCCCTCTCCCCCCCTCTCCCCCCCTCTCCCCCCCTCTCCCCCCCTCTCCCCCCCTCTCCCCCCCTCTCCCCCCCTCTCCCCCCCTCTCCCCCCCTCTCCCCCCCTCTCCCCCCCTCTCCCCCCCTCTCCCCCCCTCTCCCCCCCTCTCCCCCCCTCTCCCCCCCTCTCCCCCCCTCTCCCCCCCTCTCCCCCCCTCTCCCCCCCTCTCCCCCCCTCTCCCCCCCTCTCCCCCCCTCTCCCCCCCTCTCCCCCCCTCTCCCCCCCTCTCCCCCCCTCTCCCCCCCTCTCCCCCCCTCTCCCCCCCCTCTCCCCCCCTCTCCCCCCCTCTCCCCCCCTCTCCCCCCCTCTCCCCCCCTCTCCCCCCCTCTCCCCCCCTCTCCCCCCCTCTCCCCCCCTCTCCCCCCCTCTCCCCCCCTCTCCCCCCCTCTCCCCCCCTCTCCCCCCCTCTCCCCCCCTCTCCCCTCCCTCTCCCCTCCCTCTCCCCTCCCCTCTCCCCCAGAGAAAAACCTGTTTGACTCTCTCTGCTTGCAAAATCACATGACCCTCTTAGAACAGCAACCACCATTCAGACAGATTGCGGCTTCGAACCTAGTCCTCCAAATTCTTTCATCTGTTGCTTTTCAGAACAACTATCCATTAGTGAAGTCCCTTAGGCACTCCACAAAACTTTTGCAAAGGCATTTGGAGCCAGCCTGTCTTGCTTGGGCAGAGCTCCAGTATTTTAAATGAGGTCTGTTTTGAAGTGTTTGTTTGTGACCTACACTTTACAAAAAAAACCTGCCACACTTTATCTCACAAAATCATATCTATATACAATATAAAACACAACATATTCTGTCGCATGTCTATCATCTTACATCAAATAAATAGGTATTCTGAAGGAAATTGGAAAGTTAATTCAAAGGGGAAAGCCCCCAAAGAGGTTGAAAGTAATTGTAGATCTTCCTCAGAGGGCCAGCACAGGCTTGATAGAAGAAAGTCTACTTACTGTCCTGCATCATTCAAGGTAATATAATATACAGTATAGAAACTGGCTCTTCTGCCTAACCTGTCTATGTTGATGATGTTCGTCGATGCTAATTTCATTTACCATCATTAGGCTTGCATTCCTCCACTCATTTCCTCACCAAATATCTCTCCAGATGCCTTTTCAACATGATAATTGTTTCTAATTCTACCACCTGCTCTGTCAGTTGGTTCTGTATAACCACTTCCTTCTGTGTTTAAAAATAAACCTCAAGATCTTTAAATTTCTTCCCCCTGCCACTTAAACCTAGCCCTCTAGCTTTGGACTTCATAGCATGAGATAAAGTCCCTGGTTAACTCTATCTGTATCTCCATGAAGTAACTCTTTTTAGTCTCCTAAAAAGAGAATAATCCCAGCAATTTCCTCAAGCAAAAAAGCCCTCCCATTCACGCCACATCTGGTGAATCTCTGTGCTACCACATTCTTCCTGTAAAGCGACAACAGAACGATACAAATACTCAAATAGCAACCTAACTAATGTTTTGTACAGCTGTAACATGATGATTCAACTCTTGTACTCTATACCTCAGTCTATGAGGACAAGCATGCCCAGTGTATTCTTCATTACTGTATCATTTTCAGGGAAGTATCAACTTTCACCTCAAAGTACCTTTCAAAATCTACTTTCCTCAGGTCCTACCATTTACCATATGCTGATACTCCAAAATGTTTATTAGTGTTGATGGCCTCTTTCACTCCTGAGAGTAGCCAAGATTGTTAATTTAACATTGAATTTGGATGGTAGAAATATCAGGGCAATTGATGGGCATGTGAGAGAGACTTAGCAATGGGGAAATAGGAAGGAACTGATTAAGAACTAACAGAGACACAGTGGGCTGAATTGTCCACTCTATTTATCAAATATAGAACACTTCAATCTTTAATTGCTTAATTCTTTGACCACTTTACCCTGATCTCTTTTAATTTTGATTTAAAGAAAGACTTTTGGCGATGCAGGCTATCCCATAGATGCTTACAGTCATCTATAGATCATTGTAGTGCATTCAATCAGGCAGGAATTGCAGCAGCTCATTGGTGGATAGGGAACTCCCACAAGAGCTATCATCATCAGATACTTCAATTTTTTTTTTGGATGTTGTTTAAGGATATAACATTGGATAATCTCAAGGGATTACACCCTGCTCTTCTTTGGAACTTGGTCTTGGAATCTTTTACGTTCCTTTCCTTGATGTTAACACTAATCAAAAAGAAATGTTGCAAATCTGAAATAAAACTAGAAAATACCAAAGGTGTGCATCTATGGAAAGTGTAAAACATTTAAGATCATTGACTTTCTTCCATGATGGAAAGTCATCAACCTGAACATTTGGCACAGTTTCTTTCTCCATAGATGCTATCTGATCAATTGGTGTGTAACCATCTCAGGCAAGAGGATGGATTCTCTAATATTCTAGCACTCCTTACCAAAAGCTTGGGTGGGCAAATCTTGACACTTTGTCCCCCATTCACAAGAGTAGGAGTTGAAAGTAACTTTCAAAACTTGAATTATTCTGTTTATAAACACCATTTGAGTGGTTTTTTTTGTTTGTTTGAGCTGTTGACCTTGTTTTTTGGAATAATTTTAAGGAAGGAATGTGTTGGAAATTTTCTGTTCCATTTGAAGCAGTGATCTCCAGACACCTTGCTGCAGATGCCATTGCTGAGGATTTCTTTTCCTTCTCAAGAAGGTGCAGGTGATTAAAGTCTGTCTATGACTGGATTAAAATTGCATCAGATTGGTCGGGAGTGGAATAACTTGCATTTGAAATTTGTTATGTAAATGGTGACAGGGCTTTATGAGCCAGAATGAAAGGGGTGGTAGTTACTGGGCAAAATGTGTATCAAGTGAAAAGTACTAATTCTATGTAGTGATAGTAACCTGGAGATCTGAGTTTAAATCCCACTTTCCTTTCAGTCTATAGTTTGGCATTTAACAAAAATAAAATTATTGCAAAATTGAAAAGTTGTCAAACTTATCTGGTTCCCGAATGCCCTTCTGGGATGAAAATGAACTTTACTTGCCCAGTCTCATTATTCATGACCAAATGGAATGGCATTGTTACTCATTGCTTTTTTGATCAGCAAAATGTGGTGTGTGAAAATAACAAAATGTCTAATCAAAGGTTAAAAGTGCATTGATATACGGCACATCAATCCAAAGAGGTAGAGATTTATGTTAAAAGCAACATATTACAGTAAATCCATTGGAGTCTAGAATTCAAGCAACCAACATCCTCAAGCAACTGGCAAAAAGAAATCACAGAAAATAAATAAGTAAGAAATCGGGAAGTTTAAAATTGGGGCACTTCAACATTAGTTCACCATTCATGCAACACATAAACTCAAGCAACTGTAAAATGTATGTATCCGGCATCTACCAATCCCCCATATGTGCTGGATACCAGGGGTTTTACTGTAACTGTTTATAGTTGAATCTCTCAACTGTTTCTTCAAACTGAATGTCTATGATGTGACTGTGTTACTTATTGGGAAATGGGCACAGAATAAGACTCTATAGAAATAGAAATGCATAGTTGCAGAGAAGTGGTTCTGCTTAAAAATGAACTGCAGAATTCACTTGTAATTTACAAAGGAGTTGCATTTGAATAGAATTCTCTACAATTACAGCTGATGTTGCAGTTGTACAATATCAATGAGTCCACTAGTGGAGTGTTGTGGCTAGTTCTGGACTTTGCACCCAAGAAATTATACATGATTGTCTTAGAAATGGTCATAGTATGGAATTTTAGAGATGAGAGAGGGTTGTTCTGTGAGAAAAGTGGCTTTATTCTCAAGTTCTCAATGAATAAGTGCTGATCTCTTTAGAACCCAGCTTTAAAGAGATGTCAACCAGAGGAATGATGAGAATGGATGGAGGAATTCATTCCTTTAGCAGTTATGCTAAGCATGTTACATTTTTAAATTTACATTTCAAATTAAATATAATTTGAAAATTTTTAAATTTAAATTTGGACAGCATGTTAACAGGCCCTTTCAGCCCATGAGCCCTTATTGCTGAATTACACCCAATTGACCTTCATTCCCCCCCCCCCCCCCCCACCCCAGACATTTTTGAACAGTCGGAGGAAACCGGAGCCCCCGGGGAAGACCCTCACAGGCATGGTGAGAATGTGCAAACTCCTTACAGACAACACAAGATTTGAACTCCGGTCTCCCGATCTCTGGCGCTATTACAGGGTTGCACTAACCACTACACTCACCATGCCACCTTGTAATAATAGGGCCGTGATACAATAACGCCTGAACGTTGTATTCCGAAAAGAAATTGAGCTGAATTTCAGAAGCTGAATGCAAAGTGCTGTCATGAAACACAAAAGTCTGCAGATACAGTGGTTGGAGTGAAATCAATGCTAAAGAAACTCAGCAGGTCAAACAGTGTACTTTATATTAGCAAGGATAAGTACACATATAAGCAAGCTTGATGAAGGGCTCAAGCTGTTTGACCTGCAAAGTACTGATGCTGTTATTTTGAATCATTAACGTTATTATCATCATTATCAAGGGTGAATTTCTTCGGCTCTGAACTACAGGGTGTAAACTCAAAGAAAGAACTGGCCTTTAGAGTGAAGATGAAGAATCTCTTCACTCAGAAGGCTATGAATCTTTGGAAATCTCCACCATAAATTCTGTAGAGATAATCCATTAGAAAGTTTAAAAATGAAGATAGATGGATTTTGAAGTCAATGGAATTAATTGAAGGGAAATAGAGATTCAGTGGGAATGTGAACTGGAAATAAGCAGCTATTACCTCATTGAGACAATGTACTTGATTCCATCTCCTACTTGTGCTCTAAGGACATGCAGGTGTCCAATACTCATGTTTTGTGAGTTTTTCTCAAAATTATTCAATTGTTCCACAAAAGATGTGTATTTTTGAACTGGAACAACTCCGTGGTCATTTGTTCATTCCAAAAGGATTTGAACAAAGACATACTTGTGAAATGTGCATATTTACAAAAGGATTTTTTTTCCTCTAAAATAAGCAAAGCCATTGTACTTAACTCTGGCTGCAGAAATGACATAATGGATGTTCCGCTCGCTAGGAACTTCAACCTTTACAAAAAAAGAGTTCAGGTCACAAAACAGGCTCTAATCTGAATATTACCACTCTCAACCCTGAGAATATCAGGATGTCCTGAATTTAAGGATGTATATGCTATTTATAGTTTTATATCTTCATTTTCATTTCAGAATAATTACTCATGACTTGGAGTTTTATATTCAGTTTTATACTGTAAACAAATGATTGAATGTTGAATAGCATGTAATATATATTTTATGGCTGTTTATATTCACCATGAATAGAAAATTGAATACAATCTATTTATTCCTTGAACTATAGAAGAAGTGGGACTATGAGCAGTTCAGATAATAGTTATAGTCACAGCAAAGAAACAGGCTCTTCAGCTTCAACTGTCCATGCTGGTCAAGTTGTCTACCTAAATCAGTCCTATTTGCCTGCATTCAGCAAATGTCCCTCTCAGCATTTCCTATCCGTGCATCTGTTTATATGTCTTTTGAACATTACAATTGTATTCCCCTCTACCACTTCCCCAGCAGCTCATTCCATGTACTCACCGCCCTCTGAACAAAAAAAGGTATTCCTCGGATCTCCTTTAAACCTGTCCCTCTCACCTTCAATTCAGGCCCTCTCGTTTTACATTCCCCTGCCCTGCAGAAAAACACTATTTACCTTGTGTATGCTCTTTGGGATTTTACAAACCTATAAAAGCCATCTCCCTCATATTCATATGCTCCAGCAAGAAAAGTTCCAACTGGGCACAAATTGGACTACACACGGTAGAAGAAAAGCTAGCAGGAGAGATTATATATAAATGGGACCTCAAATTGATATCAAAGAAAATGGATAACCCCATATTAAAACATGTATTCAGATGTGACAACAATAAATCAATGTATTGGAATAAAGGTATCTCTTAAAGTGACCTTGACGCGGAACAAATTAATACCCATGACTCTGGATAATAAGATCCTGGACACTTGGTGCCAGTAGGGGATCAGGTGTATGAAGGACTGTTATGAGCAAGGGCAGCTTATGTCATTCGAACAGTTAAGGAATAAATATGATTTGTCTAATAAAATTTTCTTCTACTATCTTCAGCTAAGATCTTTCTTAAGGCATAATTTGGGACTGTCCATGGCCCTACCCGTGTCGTGACATGGAGATTCTTAATCCAAAAGGGCAATACGTGTAAGTACATCTCCATGATGTATCTCCTATTCCAAAGTGAGGGCCCGAAGCCAGGCTTACACAAGTCCAGGGAAAGGTGGGAGACGGACTTGGGCACAACAATCCATGAGGGGTGCTGGTCACATTTGTGTCTGGACAGCATGACAGCAGTTATTAATGCCACGTATAGATTGGTCCAATACAATTTCCTGCATCAACTATATCTCACACCACAAACATTACATAAAACTAAATTAGAAATTTCAGAAATGTGCTTTAGGTCTGGTGTGGAGATTGAAACTTTATCCATTCAACCTGGCTGTGTACAAAGATGAGATCCTTCTGAGAGGATCTGGGGGACATTCTGAAAAAAATTACCAAGGTGGATTTTCCACAAGATCTGGAATTGTATCTTTCTCTTTGGCTTGGCTTCGCGGACGAAGATTTATGGAGGGGGTAAAAAAAGTCCACGTCAGCTGCAGGCTCGTTTGTGGCTGACCAGTCCGATGCGGGACAGGCAGACACGATTGCAGCGGTTGCAAGGGAAAATTGGTTGGTTGGGGTTGGGTGTTGGGTTTTTCCTCCTTTGCCTTTTGTCAGTGAGGTGGGCTCTGCGGTCTTCTTCAAAGGAGGCTGCTGCCCGCCAAACTGTGAGGCGCCAAGATGCACGGTTTGAGGCGTTATCAGCCCACTGGCGGTGGTCAATGTGGCAGGCACCAAGAGATTTCTTTAGGCAGTCCTTGTACCTTTTCTTTGGTGCACCTCTGTCACGGTGGCCAGTGGAGAGCTCGCCATATAATACGATCTTGGGAAGGCGATGGTCCTCCATTCTGGAGACGTGACCCATCCAGCGCAGCTGGATCTTCAGCAGCGTGGACTCGATGCTGTCGACCTCTGCCATCTCGAGTACCTCGACGTTAGGGGTGTGAGCGCTCCAATGGATGTTGAGGATGGAGCGGAGACAACGCTGGTGGAAGCGTTCTAGGAGCCGTAGGTGGTGCCGGTAGAGGACCCATGATTCGGAGCCGAACAGGAGTGTGGGTATGACAACGGCTCTGTATACGCTTATCTTTGTGAGGTTTTTCAGTTGGTTGTTTTTCCAGACTCTTTTGTGTAGTCTTCCAAAGGCGCTATTTGCCTTGGCGAGTCTGTTGTCTATCTCATTGTCGATCCTTGCATCTGATGAAATGGTGCAGCCGAGATAGGTAAACTGGTTGACCGTTTTGAGTTTTGTGTGCCCGATGGAGATGTGGGGGGGCTGGTAGTCATGGTGGGGAGCTGGCTGATGGAGGACCTCAGTTTTCTTCAGGCTGACTTCCAGGCCAAACATTTTGGCAGTTTCCGCAAAGCAGGACGTCAAGCGCTGAAGAGCTGGCTCTGAATGGGCAACTAAAGCGGCATCATCTGCAAAGAGTAGTTCACGGACAAGTTTCTCTTGTGTCTTGGTGTGAGCTTGCAGGCGCCTCAGATTGAAGAGACTGCCATCCGTGCGGTACCGGATGTAAACAGCGTCTTCATTGTTGGGGTCTTTCATGGCTTGGTTCAGCATCATGCTGAAGAAGATTGAAAAGAGGGTTGGTGCGAGAACACAGCCTTGCTTCACGCCATTGTTAATGGAGAAGGGTTCAGAGAGCTCATTGCTGTATCTGACCCGACCTTGTTGGTTTTCGTGCAGTTGGATAATCATGTTGAGGAACTTTGGGGGACATCCGATGCGCTCTAGTATTTGCCAAAGCCCTTTCCTGCTCACGGTGTCGAAGGCTTTGGTGAGGTCAACAAAGGTGATGTAGAGTCCTTTGTTTTGTTCTCTGCACTTTTCTTGGAGCTGTCTGAGGGCAAAGACCATGTCAGTGGTTCCTCTGTTTGCGCGAAAGCCGCACTGTGATTCTGGGAGAATATTCTCAGCGACACTAGGTATTATTCTATTTAGTAGAATCCTAGCGAAGATTTTGCCTGCAATGGAGAGCAACGTGATTCCCCTGTAGTTTGAGCAGTCTGATTTCTCGCCTTTGTTTTTGTACAGGGTGATGATGGTGGCATCACGAAGATCCTGAGGCAGTTTACCTTGGTCCCAACAAAGCTTGAAAAACTCATGCAGTTTGGCATGCAGAGTTTTGCCGCCAGCCTTCCAGACTTCTGGGGGGATTCCATCCATACCTGCTGCTTTGCCACTTTTCAGTTGTTCGATTGCCTTATATGTCTCATCCAGGGTGGGAACCTCATCCAGCTCTAGCCTTAGGGGCTGTTGAGGGAGCTGGAGCAGGGCGGAATCTTGGACTGAGCGGTTGGTACTGAAAAGAGATTGGAAGTGTTCTGACCATCGGTTGAGGATGGAGATCTTGTCGCTGAGGAGGACTTTGCCGTCTGAGCTGCGCAGCGGGCTTTGGACTTGGGGTGAGGGGCCGTACACAGCCTTTAGAGCCTCGTAGAAACCCCTGAAGTCGCCAATGTGCGCGCTGAGCTGTGTTCGTTTGGCGAGGCTAGTCCACCACTCATTTTGGATCTCCCGGAGTTTGCGCTGAAGATGGCTGCATGCGCGACGGAAGGCTTGTTTCTTCTCTGGACAGGACGGCTTTGTAAGGTGAGCCTGGTGGGCAGCTCGCTTCTTTGCCAGCAGCTCCTGGATTTCCTGGCTGTTTTCGTCAAACCAGTCCTTGTTTTTCCTGGAGGAGAAGCCCAGTACCTCTTCAGTGGATTGCAGTATGGTACCTTCTGGGAAACATTATGAACATATGTTATAAACTGTCCAGATACCAAATTCAGTTTATAAGATGGCCTTATCGGTAATCAGGAAGTGCATAGTCGTCATGTGGAAGTCTGACTCCCAACTAAATATTACATGATGGAATATATGGAAATGCAGTGTTGTATTCCCCTGGAGAAAATCACATTCAATTTGAGGAGAAAATATGGCATATTTGTTAGGGTGTGACAACCCTATCTGCATCACATTGGTACACAGATATAATTATACCCCTTCTGAATGAAAGAAATACAACAATCTGTGCCAGTAGTGAAACGATCGAGATCAATGAAGTGGATCGTGGCGCAGATAACGTGCTCTTGTATTTTGTTGCTTATCTTTTTAATTTTCAGTTTCTTTGGGTTTTTCTTAAGTTCCCTTAAGGGTCTGTGACTTCACTGATATTTGTTTCTTTGTATTTGTTTAATTTATATAATCTTTTCTTTGTTGTATTAGGGTATGGGAGGAAGTGGAGAGGGGTAGGGAAAAATAGACTCTGTATGTTATATACTATTGTTGAAAGAGATTGGGTTGTTTGTTTGGATTTGTATGTCTATGAAAAACAAAAATAAAATATTCAAAAAAAAATCTCCCAACCTCGTCTTATAAATCAAGCCCACCAGTCACTGAAACATCCTTCTGAATCTTTTCTGCACTTTTTCCAGCTGACCTACAGCTGGGTGAGTAGAATTCCACACAGTACTCCAAGTGAGGTCTCACCAATATCTTGTACAGTTGTAACATCGTGTGCCAACGCCGGGGTGGTTGTTACCCCCTGTCAGAAATCCCCATTGACCCACTCTATCTCCCGATCCAATAATGCCTCCATTTTAAAATTCTCATCTCCTTGTGGTTTTGTGCTTCCCTACCTCTGAAACCTTCAGTACTGTGACTGTCAAACACCTTAGCACTCCTCCAACTCCAGCCTCCCAATCCCTGAATTTAATCAAATCGTCTTTGGCAGCGATGTCTTCATCACTGGAATTCCCTGCCTTTAGCTTTCTGCTTTATTTACATTCACTCTTAAATGATGTACTGAGTTTTAGGTTAATTGGTCACATAAGTGCATGTGGGTGGCGCAGGGTTGTGGGCCGGAAGGACTTGTTTCCGTGCTGTATCTTGAAATTAAATTAAAATTTAAAAACTTATCACTCACCTAGACTATTGTTCCCCTTGGCATTCAGGTGTTTAACTTGTTTGTGACAATCACTCCTCAGATTTCAGATTTGTTATCAGAGAACATACATGATATCATATATACCCCAAGATTCCTTTTTCCTGCGGGTGTGGCATAATTATCACTAATTGGTAGTTCCAAAATAAACTGTACACAGCATTAACATGTAAACAAATAAAAGAACTGTAAACAGATAATGAATATAAACAAACTGTGCAATAGAGAGAACAAAGAAAATCAATAATGTGCACAAGTAAGAGTCCTTAAATGAGTCTCTGATTGACTTTGTCATTGAGGAGTCTGATGGTAGAGGGGAGGCAGCTGTTCCTGAACCTGATGGTATGTGGTAACTATACCTCTTTCCTGATGGCAGCAGCGAGAATAGAGCATGTGTGGGTGGTGTGGGTCTTTGATGATTTCTGCTGCCCCCTGACACCAGTGTTCCCTGTAGATGTACCCAATAGAGGTGAGGGTTTTGCTTGTAATGTCCTGGGCTGTGCCCACTACCTTTTGGAGGGCTTTATGCTCAGGGGTATTGGTGTCCCAATACCAGACCATGATGCAGCTGGTCAGCACACTTTCCACCACACCTCTGTGGAAATTTGCCAGGGTTTCTGGTGTCATACCAAACTTCCACAAACTCCTGAGGAAGTAGATGTGCTTTCTTCATGATGCCATTGGTGCATTGGGTCCAGGAAAGATCCTCCGAGATAGTGACTCCCAAGAACTTACATTTGCTCACCCTCTCCACCTCTGATTCCCCACTGGATCTCTGGTTTTCCCTTCCTGAAGTCAGCAATCAATTTCTTAGTTTTGGTGACATTGAGTGCAAGTTTCTTGTTGGTGCACCATTCAGCCAAGTTGTCAATCTCCCTCCTGTATGCTAACTCATCCCCTTCCTTTATACAACCCACTACCATGTTATCATTGACAAATTTGTAGATGGTGTTATTGTCGTACTGAGCTACACAGTCGTAGGTGTAAAGTGAGTAGAGTAGGGGGCTAAGTATACAGCCCTGTGGTGCACTGGTACTGATGGAAATTGTGGAGGAGAAGTTCTTACCAATCTTCACCGATTATGGTCTGGAGTTGAGGAAATCCATGATCCAATTACACAGTGGGGTGTTAACTCCCAGGTCTTGGAGTTTGCTGATCAGTTTAGAGGGATGATGGTGTTAAATACCGAATTGTGGTCAAAAAGAAACATCCTGATGTTTGCATCTTTGCTGTCCAGATGTTCCAGGGCTTTGTGTTGGGCCAGTGAGGTGGCATCTACCGTAGACCTATTACTACAATAGACAAACTGGAACATATCCATGTCACTGCTCAGACAGGAGCTGATCTGCTTCATTGCCAGCCTTTCAAAAAACTTATCACTGTTGATGTAAATACTACTGGTTGATGGTCATTAAGGCAGGTTGCTGCACACTTCTTGATGACTCCTGTTTGAAACAGGTGGGTGCCACGCCCTGCTAGAATGAGTTGTTGAAGATATCCATGAATACTTTGGTAAGTTGATCAGCACAGTTCTTTTATACTCAGCCAGGAATTCCATCAGGGCCAGATGCTTTCCTTGAATTCACTCTCCTGAAGGCTGCACACACGTCATCCTCAGATACGGACAGGAGGGATCATCAGGGGACATAGGGTTGCGGAGGGGTGGTTCTTCGCTGTTATTGGCATCAAATCAAATGTAGAAGGCATTGAGCTCCTCTGGGAGAGAAGCTTTGACATTTGTTACTTTACTGCATTTGATTTTGTAACTGGTTATGGCATTTAGTCCTGCCACAGTTGCTGGGTGTCCCTTGTTGTTTCAATTTTCATCCGGAATCTCCACTTCCATAGGTAATACCTGCTCCTGCTGTACTGATCCTGTACTGATAGCATTTTGCTATTTTGAAGGCACCATAGAAGTGCAAGCAATTGTTGTTTTTTGGACCGTGTTTCAGACAGCCTGTCAGCTCTGGTTAACACCAAAACACAAACCCCTGCACAAATTTCCCTTGTACTCTGTCTGCTCAATCAACATCTTTGGAGACTGATGCTCATGTCATAACTGCATAAGGTAGAGTCAAAGAGCCACACAGAACAGAACCAGGCCCTTTGGCCCATGGAGTCTGCACTGATCACCAACCATCCCTATACATTTAAGTTTGTAGGTTATGTATCATTGCTTCTATGAGAGCTATCAGGCAGGTCAAGCACAAAGTTTTCACTTTGGTAGATTAAAGCAGGGCAGGGCTTGCACAGTAAATGATCTAGCTCTGAAGAGTGTTGACCTCTGAAGAGTGTTGACCTCTGAAGAGTGTTGACCTCTGAAGAGTGTTGACTCCTGAAGAGTGTTGACCCTGTGGTACAGCTGCACATTGCTTAGCCAAGTTCAGCTCCAGCGTCATCAACTGTTTTGTGCTCGTCTTTATTACTAATAACTGAAGAAGGGCTCAGGCCTGAAACGTTGACTCTCTTTTACTTTCTATGGAATCTGCGTGGCCTGCTGAGTTTCTCCAGTACCATTGAAAGTCCATTTTTTGTCCGTGGTCAGAGAAATGCCCAACTGCATAACGGATGCCATCATTAGACACATCAAGTGAATCTTACCTTAAAGGCCCCATGCTAATTTCCCATTGGTCACTAATCAATCCAGAAACTATCATTAGCCCAATCCCATGAGCACAAAATTGTTTTATGTCAAAAGTATGTGTAAAAACTGTGCTTAAGTGGGCCCAATTTTTACACAGAACCTCTGCATGTGTATGAGATTAAATTAAATGCAGAGCTATATAAAAGAGAGGATTTGTCAGTAGAACTTCTGCTGCCAGCTTTGTTGTTTGCTTTGTACATATCTGACCTCAAAATGATCATATTGCATATTTCAGCACCATTAATAAAAGATCTACGTTTCCATGTGGAATTGCTTAGTGGCTAGAGGATTTGAGCATGGCTTTGATTTTGTTCTGGAAGATTTCCAGATTGGTTATTTATGGCATTATCTTTTGAGTTTATAATTTTCACATATCATACACAGCAATACATGAGTGAGTTTATTTTGGTTACTGGCGACCTATATAGAAGGTGCAATATCCTAAGGATTAGTTTTATTTAAACAAAAGAGAATGTAACAACTATCTTTTAAAAGCAAAGTAATGAACTACCAGTAAAACCTTCTGCTATATTCTATCATGGTAGAAATACAATTTTTAATTTGCTTTAACCAAAGAAAGATTTGTTTTTGAACAGTCTGAGCCTGAGAACAGGACATCCCATTCACAGTTCTTGTACTTTGGCACTGCACTCACTGGTACTCTGTTGAAGAATTGCAGCTAATTCAAACACAGCAAGCACATGGGAACAAAAAATGATGATGTGATGAGAACTACCCAGTGATGGTTCTCCAGGGCTATTATGCACCAGTGATTTGATTTCGAATCTGGCACTGTCTGTAACCAGTTTGTACGTTCTCGTAATTGTGAGGGTTTCCTCCAGGTGCTCTCGTTTACTCCCACCCTCCAAAGCATATGGGGTTTGTAGGATAATTGGTGTATTTGGGTGGCATGGACTCATGGGTCAGAAGAGTCTGTTACTGTGTTCAACATCTTAAAAAAAAACTTTTGGAGTGGTTAAATTAGGGGATGTTCAGAGTTTGAGAAGCCAAGTTACTTTGGAAAGGTGCAGGGCTGAAGATGGAAACTGAGAAAAGGAGAGAGCATGAAGGGATATGAAAGCAAGGAGAGCAGTTTTAGAATGAAGGCATTTACAGTTTGGGAGCCAATGTCAACCAGCAAGCAGAAAGGTAATGGAATCAAAGGATCTCTAATGAGGAGGGGTACACATGGAGTGGGGAGAAGTCTGGAGTGGAGTTAAGATTCAGAAAATCGGGACTGAGTTGGGGGGGAGATTTCTCCAGTCGGAGGGTTGTGAATCCTTGGAATTCTCCAACACAAGAGCTGTCAATGCTTGGTCAGTGAGCCTGTTTGACTAGAGACTGATGGATATTTTGGGACCTGAATGATTCCACAGCACTACTTTGAAGAGCTGAATTATTTTCACTGATATTCGGGTTCAATTTTAAATCCCTAAAACAGGTGGTTTGGCCATTACCTACTTAAAAAAAACCCTGATCACTTTATTTAGAGGAGACACAACAAACAGCAAACTCTGGAATCTGTGGCAACAAACAACAGCTGAAAGAACCCAGCAGGTCATGCAGCATCTGTGGAGGGACAGGGAAGATCAACATAAATGGTTTGACTCCATAGAACACAATCCACTTCATTTATATTTTTGATGGTTCAACTTAGACTTTTCTATTTAAGCAAGGAAATATTGTTGGAATTTTTTTTGCAAGACCATTGTTCTATCCCAACAAATGTGGCAATGTCTTATCACTTGTAATTACTGATTCAGGGACGTGTTTCTTATTCATTTTGCTTCACCACACATTTGTTAGTTCCCCCATTTTCTTCCATCCTTGTTGGCTCTAGAGTTCTACAATATGTGGATAGAACTCATTGTGTCTTTATGTAACCACAGCAAATATTGGAGACTTGCTTGGCTACTCATCTGGCAACACAATTTGAGCTTAATAATGATGATACTTAAGCACTTGAAGGTCTTATTAAATTCAGCCTTGATTTACTCAATTTTTAAGACATCTACAACTCCTCGGTATAAGGAATTGCAAGATTCACGTCCCTCTAGGGCAACTTTTTTTAACTATTTCTTATTCTTAATTTGTAAGATTATCCCAAAATAGAGTAAATAATCCTAAATCTGAGTAAATCACAAACTCTTTATATATTTATTTTAAATTCCATCTTGATGTATATATTTGATTATCATGTATTATGTATTGTGATACCCATGTGTGTGCACCAGGATCCAGAGAAGTGCCGTTTCTTCAAGTTGTATATGTACAGTCAGATGATAATGAACTTGAATTTGAAATATATCATGGGCCGGGTACTTGGGAGTAAGTTAGACCATCGCTGGAGGGATTTGCTTTTGGGAAGTGCTATTTTGCTACATCCAGTGACTTTATTGTCTCTTACTTGAATTCCAGGTTTGGACGAACCTTTGGAAGTGGTGTTCCACTGACTGACCCAGTAGAACCAATCGGCAAAATAGCAGCAGACATCCCACAGGGTTTGACTGTTGGAGGATGGTGATTAGAGCGGTGAAAGGGTGTTTGCAATAAAAGAAAATGGGTGCCCAGGAACAAACGGTGGAGGAAGAGCCCTGCATGACACCCAGGATGTATCTGCCATGCAAGCGTCTGAGGAAGAGGACCATGATGTCTGACAAAGCTGGCCCGCAGGCTGAAATTCTGGAAGAGACGGCTGCAGAAACCCTGGGTGTGCTGCACCGTGCTGGTCCTGATGGAGACAATGGAGATGAGAAGAAGGCTGAGAAGTTTACCTGTCATATTTGTGGCAAGAACTTCACATTCCTCAGCGTGCTGTTAGTCCACATGCGGACGCACACTGGTGAGAAGCCTTACAAGTGCCCGTACTGTGACCACAGGTCTTCCCAGAAAGGTAACCTCAAGATACACATCCGCACCCATCGGATAGGGGACCTCAGTGAGAGCCATGGGCTGGGCTGGGGTGGTCAGGCGGTGGAAGACCCTAGTGTGCCAAAGGCCC
Source organism: Narcine bancroftii (assembly GCF_036971445.1). NCBI lineage: Eukaryota > Metazoa > Chordata > Chondrichthyes > Torpediniformes > Narcinidae > Narcine > Narcine bancroftii. Next base: position 248,510,769 of record NC_091470.1, on the reverse strand, counting down.
CTGCCAAGGGCCAGGAGGATGGTGGGACTAAGGAAGATCATGGGAAGGTGATGCTGCGGAGGCTGAGGGAGCGAGAGGTCCACACCAGTGGAGGTGCCTCTGCCTTGCATTGTAGGGGCTGTGGAGGAGCTTTTGAGGAGCAGGAGCAGCTGGATCAGCACGTGCGTCTCTTTCACAAGCTCTACAAGTGCAGGCTGTGCACCTACTCCACCACGAGAGACGACCAATTTCTGAGCCACATTGAGAGGGTCCACATTACAGTGGAGGTGCCAGAAAGCACCAGTGAGAAGGGCCAGGCCAAGCAGGATGCTGGAGAGTTCACCTGTGAAAGGTGCCAGCAGTCCTTTGCCCAGGCCTACAGCTTGAAGGCCCATATGAGAAAGCACAGTGGCACCCTGGATCACGCTTGCCAGATATGTGGCCGTAGGTTTAAGGAGCGTTGGTTCCTCAAGAACCACATGAAGGTGCATGGGTTGAGGAATGGGAGCAAGAGCAAAACCAAGGGAAGCAATGAAGAAGGTTTGGCCACCATCAATAATGTGGTGCAAGAGGAAGGGATGGGAGTTGCCCTCTCTCAGTACAAGGTCTGCATGAAATGTGGCTATCTCTTCCCAAGTCATCAAAGCTTAATCAAGCACGAGAAGCTGCACTCCAGAGCCCATCGGGACAACCCCAGGGAACAACCGGCGGGAGTCGGTAGTGGCTCTACAAAGGATTGCTTCCTTCGTTGTCTGAATTTGAGGCCAGTTCTGTCACTTGAGAACTTTACAGACCGTTTGTTGGCCAAAGGGCTGGCGGAGTTAGATCCTGTGAGTAGCTACCAAGTGTGGCATTTAGCAAACAGCGGGGAGCTGGCTGAGAACCCTCAAGATGGAGGGTTGGGCGAGGACCCACTGGACACTGATGCCACCGGTGGGAAAGAGAAAGAATGTACGCTCACTGGTGCCGAGAAGCGCAAATGGGAAGGAGATGCCGCTAGCAGTGGTTGTGCCAAGCGGCACCACGGAATGATGGACAAGAGGTGTCGGCTGACCAGTTTTGGGGAGAGCTCTGATTCTAGACCCATGACTCGCCCCAGCAGAGGGTCGCCACAGGGTAAAAGTACAGAGTGTTTGGAATGCGGCAAAGCCTTTCGGACCTACCACCAAGTGGTACTCCATTCCAGAGTTCACAAGCGGAACAGAAAGGGTGGGATGGAAGTGAGACATCAGGATTCGAGACTGGGCTCAGCCGGTGAAGGGGACGGCACTTCCAAATACCAGTCCAGCTCCACTTCATCATCAGAAAGTGCTACAGCACTGGACCTGGGTGAGGAAGGTACCAAAGATTCAGGAGAGGATGTGGAGATACTGTCGGGAAAGGATACAGAGGCTCAATCAAAATTGGGTAAGCAAGCTTCATTGGGAGGGGATTGTTTTGGGTGCCATTAGAATGAGTGAACAGCCATCATCATAAAGGACTGTAAAACTCAAAAGTCTGCAGACACTGTGGTTGAAGTGAAAACACAGTGCTGGAGAAACTCAGCAGGTCAAACAGAGCCCTTTATATAGCAAAGATAAAGATACGTGACCAATGTTTCAGGCTTGAGGCCTTCATCAAGGTATGAAAAAATGTTGGGTGGCATCCAAATAAAAGGGTAAGTGGGGGGGGGGGGGGGAATGTATGGTCACAAAGGCAGGAGGTGATGGGTGGTGAAGGGAGGGAGGGCACAGCAGCAAGCAGGGAGAGGACGGATGTCTGGGTGAATAGAGAAGAAGGAGGTGGACAGCTGACAAGGGAAAGAGAAGGGGGTGGGGGGGAGCAGGAGGAAGGTGAGCAGGTTAGCAGAAACCAGAAAAGTTGATGTTAATATCAATCATAAAGGTTGTACAGGTACTGTTGGAAAGGACTGCGCAGGTTCCATTAGAGTCTCCATTGGGAGGGACTGTCGACATTTCTACAGTCCAATGAAGGGTCTCTACAGGCTTCATTAGAAGTCCATGCAGGAACCAAGAGAAGATATTGTACAGATATGGTATTATTATGACAAGGTTGGTGTAGTGGTTAGCGCAAAGCCTTTACAGTGCCAGTGATCGGGACCAGGCTTTGAATTGTGCTGTCTGTAAGGAGTTTGTACATTATCTCTGTGTCTTCATGGGTTTTCCCCAGGGGCTCTGGTTTCCTCCCACCATTCATAAACATACCAGGGATGTAGGTTAATTTGGCGGCATGGATTTATGGGCCGAAATGGCCTGTTGCTGTGCTGTATGTCGAAATTTAAAATAAATATTTTGGTCAGACTGCTTGTCTGATTGGTTCCACTACACGTCATCTCCTTCCTGTCTAGCCTCACACCCTGTACTTTCTTTCATCTGAGCTCATGTAAATCGCAGCTGTCCATGTCTTAACTCACAATGGCCTGTGCTCTCACTGTCCCCTGTCACCTGAACCCATCCCTACATTCCTGACATTTCTAGCCTCTCAAGCACCCCTCATTTTAATCATGCAACCAGTGATGGCCATGCCTTTAGCTGACTGGACCTGGGCTCTGGATGTCCTTCCCTCAGGATGTCCTTCCCTCAGTCTCTCCCCTCTTGGATCTTCCCCAGGGATAACCTGCCCTAATGCCATCCGAGATGGCTTAGATTTAGATTCTGCTGAGAGAGTTTGGGATGGGAGGGAGAGATGGGTGGAAGGGAAATGACAGAGACGGCTGATTGGCTGGGCTCTGTGTCAAAGACATCCATGAACTCATGGCATATGACTGGAAATGAGGCTGGAGAAGACAGGTAATTTAAAATGATTTTTACTGAAGATAAGAAGCTATGAGCTGCTTGAACTTACCTGTAACTTCTAAATTTGTAAATTTGGGATGGGGTGGAAAGGTGGGAACAGGAGCGCATTGTGGTCAGAAGAGGTAAATCGGCTTAATAAAACAAAAAAAGACACCAAAAACCTCAGATTTACTTCTAGAAGTTTAGAACATGGGGGAATTTTTGAAAAAGTGTTGGGGGGGGGGAGTGGTGTAGTGTATCCCCTGTGTACGGTTCATTCTCCATGTTAGGACACAAAGACACTGGAGAAAATGCTGAGAATATTAATTGAACTACATTAGATAGCAGCAAAATTGGTGATGTAGCGGATAGTGAAAAGGACATCTACACTGACCATAATGATCTCTTGACCACCACTGAATGGTAAACTAGATAAAGGTTAGACAAATTAGGACTTTTTTTTTCCCTGGAGCATAGAAGAATAAGGGGAGATTTGATAGAAGTTTTTAAAATTGATAGGTATAGACAGAGTAAATGTAGATAGGGGAAAAGCTTGGGGAAACATCAGGGGGAACCTCTCCACACAGAGAGTGGTAAGAATGTGGAACAAGCTGCTGTGCTGAATGTGGGCTCAATATTAACATTTAAGAAAAATGTGGTCAGGTATGGGAGAAGTATGGAGGGCTGGGTGGAGGTCAGTTTAACTAGGCAGAAAAATAGTTCGGCACAGACAAGAAGAGCCTGTTTCTGTGTTGTAATGCACTATGGTCCTATGGATTTACACCAAAGAGGAAACGGAATAGAAAATTCAACTGAGAGTTAGATGCAGTTGGTTAGAATTATCAAGAAGGGTCATCATGAATTAGGCAGGCTGATTGGTCTTGCTTTTGTGATCTAAATACAAAATATTTTGATTAAAGGTAGCCTGAAGTTGCTTTGGTAGTTGCATATTTGTAAGGCAGTATAAACTGGCCTATAAAGCAAATTTCTTATCTCAAAGAAAGGAAGAAAACATCTAAACAGCCAAGAAAGACACCTGTGGATCATAACTCACCACAGTTGTACTACAGAGTTGAAAGGAGAGCATTGGAGCTGCCTAATACCAAACTTAGCCCATTGATCTTTCCAATAGGTCTTGTTAAACCACATATGAAGCATTGGGTCCAATCAATTCAACCTTTACAGTGTAGGTCCCAACTTAATGTTGTCACATTGGGAAGGTACCATCATTGAAGGACAAAAGGGGTAATATGGTTCGTATAGCGTTTAGCTCAACACCTTAACAGCACCAGCGAATGGGACCAAAGTTCAAATCTCACACTGTCCCTGTGTCTGCATGGGCTTTCTCCGGGGCCTCCAGTTTCCTCCCACCATTCAAAATGTACCATATTTTATTGGGTGTAAATTAGGTGGCACAGACTTGTGGGCCGAAATGGCCTGTTACCGTGCTGTCTGTATGTCTAAATGACTAAAAAAATGGTATTTATGCATGCAGGTGTCCACAATGGTTATTATCAGCTGAAAGTACTTTACAACCAGAAATATATTTTGAAGTTTAAAATAACTTCAGAAAATTCTGGGATAATTCAGCAGGTCAGACGGCACCCGTAGAGAGATTTGCGGATTTAATACTTAAGATCAACAGCTTCTTGTACTCAAATGGACAGCTTTACATTTTTAAATGTAAACACTACCAACAACTCTGTTGACCCTCTGGCCAAGAAAGTGCACCAACTTCCTCAGAAGCCCAAGAAATATCCCCAGTGACCCTTACCAATTTTGTTACAGATATATCAATCAAGGTTTCCTGTCTGGATGGATCACCGGAACTTCTCAGTCGAAGACCTCAAAAAAACCTCCTGTGTGTTGTAAAAACAGCTCAGGCCATCACACAATCCAACCTCCCTTTTCTTCACCTCTTGCTACCTCAATCTTCCCCTTGGGCAGAAGACACATGAGTTTAAAAACACGAACCTTTAGATTCAAGGACAGTTACTTTCCTGCTGTTACTGAACTCTTGAATGAACTTCTCACGAGTAAGATTATTCCATTCACTGTACTTTGCTCTTTAAAATGAAATCCTACACTTTTTTCTTATGTAACATTACACCTGTATTTCTCATGAAATATTATCATGTGCACATATATATTTTATTCTTTCACTACCTGTTGAACTATGTGTAGGTAGATGTACCTGGATAGCACAAAAAACAAAGTTTTTCCCTGTATCTCAGTAAACATAACAAAGAAAATATACCATTTGCCATTGATTAGAAGTATTCATTGGTTCCCTGTCTACAGTGGTATTGGTAGGGTAGATCCCTGGGTTCATCTACCCATTTTATACATTGGTTTTCCAAGGTGTATTTCCACTCCTACCAAATTTTCTTTTGGCTGCTTCTATTTCATTGTTCTTCTGAGCCTTTTAACTAGTCCAGCCTGAAAATGCCTAAAGTCCTTCAGGCAACACCATTCCCAATCAAACAATCAAATGAATTGGTAAAACAGAAATTGGCCATGCAAATATATCTTCGATAATTCCGCACATGGAGGCAATTTTGTTTTGATAGATAGCCCTGGGCTGTGTTGAGGCTGTTCTGATATTATGAAAATATTTGAAAAATATATTTTCTCTTTTTTTTATATTTATCTTGTCTTGTGTGTGAATTATACATGATATATGCTCATGCATTGCTGCAGCAAGCAAGACTATACATCTATACTTATGTACAGTATATAACAATAAATTTATTCATTCAATTCACTCCAATCTCATCTATTTCAGAATCCTTCGTCCATGCCAGTGTTCCAACCTGAATTGACTGGCCCACTACACTTCCCATTGGATTGTCTCATTCTACTCTCTGAGAATCTGATCCTCCCATTTAATCAGAGCAGGACAGTGCCACAGCTGATGTAGCTCCTGCCTCCCACCACCAGAGCCGCAAGTTCAAACCTAACCTTGGTGCGTGGAGTTTACACATCCTCCCTGTGTCCACTTGGGTTTCCTCCAGGTGCTCTGGTTTCCTCCCATGTCCCAAAAGACTGTGGGGTCAAAGTTCAATTTATTGACACAGTACATACACGACATCACAAACAAGCCTGAGATTCTTTATTGGTAGTGCAAAAAAAAACTGTACACAATATACACATGTAAACAAACTGCAATATAGAGCGAAAAAATATCAATAAAGTGCAAAAGTAAGTAAGAGTCGTTATATGAGTCCCTGATTGAGTTTGTTGTTGAGGAGTCTGATGGTGAAGAAGTAGCAGCTACTTCTGAACTTGGTGGCGCAAGTCTTCTGGCACCTAAACCTCTTTGCTGATGGCAGCGGTGAGAACAGAGTGTGTGCTGGGTGGTGTGGATACTTGATTGCTGCTGCTCTCCGATGACATTGTTCCCTGTTGATGTTCGCGATGGTGGGGAGGGTTTTACCTGTGATATCCTGGACTGTTTCCACTACCTGTTACAAGGGTTTACATTCTTTATGCTCAGGGGTGTTTGTGTCAACGTACCAGACTCCTGATAACTTAAAATCGTTCACCCTCTCCACCTCTGATCTCTTAATGATCATAGAATCATATATCTCTGGTTTTCCCTTCCTAAGTCAAAAATCAGAACCTTGGTTTTGGTAACATTGAGTGCAAGGTTGTTGTTGGTGCACCATTCAGCCAAGTTTTCAATCTCCTTTCTGTATGCTGACTCATTGGCCCTATTTATTACAGGCCACTACCGAGGTATTGTTAGTGGGTTTATCAATCATTGTGAGATTTCCCTGTTATGCAGCTGAGTGGTGAAATCTGAAGATGTCGATTAGGATGTGGGGAGAATTAAAAAAAAACAGATCAAAGCTTGATTGAATTAAATGGGTAGTTGATGGTTGGCATGGTCTCAGTGGGCCAAAGGGCCTGCATCCGTGCTGTATCTCTATGACAAAACAATACTGCAAAATCACACCCGAGCCTATAATCTTATAGTGGCCCTTCAGGAAGCATTTTAAAGTTGTCATCCTTTCAAAAGCCATGCCATGTGTTTCTCTAATACATATTCCAGACCCTCCTTCTTGATCATCTCACTGTTTAATTTCTCTGTCCCTGGCAGCCAGGCCTTCAGCTGACAAGGCTCCAAGCTATGGTATTACTTCACTTGACATCTCCCCCTTTCTTCAACATAGAGAGAGGCCAAATAGCCCATTGGTTCCTTGCCAGGTCCCATCAGAGCAATTCCATCAGTCCCATTCATCCTTTTTATGTCCCTACAACTTGGTCTCTGTTGAATGCCCATCAGCTCCCCACAACTCATTTAATAGGAGCAACTGATCTTCAGTCATGATTTTGGGATGTGTGAGGAAATCCAAGCATTGAAAAAGAACTGTGACTAGCCAACTTAATGATGCCCCTCCACACTTGATAAATCTTTTTATAATCACTCCTCAGTCTTCTTCACTCCAAGGAAACATCCCCAGCTATCTAGCCTTTCCTTATAACACAAGACTTCCAGTCCTTGTAACATTCTGGTGAATCTTTCCTGCATCCTCGCAGGCTTAATCATGTCAATCATTCCATTCCAGTCTCTCCTTGCTTGCAAGGTGTTTGTTTGATAACATTTATGTGAAACATTTGTTGAATGTTCTCCTGCAATTGAATTCTGGAATGGAATGATGGTAATTTCCTGTCACTGTTTGTAGCAAGTTCTCTCCAATAACAGGACACAGATCAAATGTAGCAAAGATTTCAGTTGCATGCGAAGCAGGCTGTTCTTACCATCCAGCAGGATAATGAGCTTAAAGATCTCCAAAGTCCCGAGAGAATTTAAAGCATTAGATGAAACTTTGTTTTCAGTGATTAATCTATCAGTCTTTTATTACCATGGGCAGGCATTAAAACTTCACAAACATTCCTTACAACTCGATAGTGAACATTGCAAGTTAGAATTTATAACAGAGACTGTGAAAACAACAAGGTGAAACATGAAAGTCTCCAGACACAGTGATTGTAGTAAAAGCACAGAAATGGTGGAGGAAATCAGTAGGTGTTGCAGCATCCATAGGAGATAAGGATATATAATTGACGTTTCAGGCCTGAGCCCTTCAAGGTATGAGGGTTTTTCTCAGTGCAAATGCAGTGTTTGAGCATACATATTTTACCTGCCACTCAGTCATGCTAGCTCCCAAAAGAGCAATTCCAGCAGACCTATTCCTCCTCACTTTCCCCATACTGTTACAGCACTCTCTCTCTCTCTCTCTCTCTCTCTCTCTCTCTCTCTCATATATGACTACCAACTTGTAATTTGATTCTCTATTTGCCATTAATCTGCACCTAGGGATAATTTACAGTCAACCATTAACATGCCTTAAGGATGTGGGAGGAAGCTGGAGCACTCATTGAAATCACGCACAATCATAATGAGAATGTTCAAACTCTGCACAAATAGCATCCGAGACCAGGATTGGATGCAGGTCCCTGGAGCTGTGAGGCAACAGGATTGACTGCTGTACCATGTGCCACCTCTTATGAAATTGTGCAGGGGTGAGAAGTGAAAACAAAATTAGGGGCCATAGGAGCCATAAATATAGGATGGGCTCTGATACCTGCAAAAGGGAATTCCAGGGAAATCTCATTACATGGAGTGGTGAAATTCACTCCCACCAGGAACAGATGCAACATTGGAGAAAGGAATAGGGGATTGTATTGATAAGGTTCTTGAAACGGGACAACGAATGTTTAGTATAGGCCATGAACACCAAAATATCCTGGGGTGGAATATAAAGGCACATTTATCCTTCCTTTTCCTACATATATTCCAGAGTTTTTTTTTCTCTGTGGCGTTCCTTAAAGCTTCCTTTTTGACCAAGGTCACCTATTCTAATATATTATCATTTGTGAACATCTAATTATCTTAAAGTTGCCATTGTAATATTTGCAAAATTGATGAGTATAGAGTATAATTAAATCTGTGTTCCTTGAAAATTAACTATGTAAGTTCCAATTTCTATTTGGTACAGTTTACATGAATCCAGAATACTAATAACAGGAGGTGGCCATTCAACCCTTCAAATGTCCTCTGAAATTTAGTTAGATCATTAAAAATTTGTATCTCAACGCCATTATCCGATACTCCATCCACAGTTCCAAAAGACCTAATCCTGTGAACAGTGATTGATTAATGTCAATGTTGGCATTAAATGTGAGTTTATTTGTCACAGTGGGAAGGGTTCTTTCTGTGAGCAGTCCATTAGGCTAGCTCTAACATGCAGCCATAGAAGAGCACAATTAACAGAATGCAGAGTGACAATAAGAAAAAAAGGTCAAGGGCAGCTTGACAGCACCATTCTGCGGTTCATTCATGAGTCTAATGGCTAGGGAGAAACTGTCTTTAACCCTGTTGATATACAATTTCACACTCTTAAACCTTCTCCCAATGGAAGGAGGGAGAAGAGAAAGAGTCCAGGGTGCAATGGATCCTGCAGCATGTTGGCTGCCTTTCCTTGGCAGCAGGAGATATAGATAGAGCCAATGGAGCAGCTCCTATACCACATCTATAGCAAGAATGCCAATGGAGCAGCTCCTATACCACATCTATAGCAAGAATGCTTTCAATGGTCCACCTATAGAAATTTTTGAAGGACAAGGGGTGGAGGGGTCCATGCTGAACTTCCTTAACTTTCAAAAAAAGTAAAATATTGATGTGCTTTCTGGACGGTCATGCTTGGCCTAGGTCAAGTCATTGCCGATGTTTATCCGTAAAAGCATGAAGCTGTCTACTCTTTCCACTTTATCACCTGCTTTCTTGACCCTTTCCTGTAGCCATTGATCATGTCCTTCATCTTATTAACAATAAGCAAGTAGCTGTTATATTCACACAATGTCACTAGAATGTCATTCTCCTTCCAGGATTCCAAAACATCAATATTTGATACTTGACCTACTGCAGTAAATTTGAAGATGGAGTTAGAATGGTATTTGGTTGCACAGTTGTCGGTTTAGAAGAAGTATAGTCAGAGAATGAGTGTAAGTTTGTGAGGTGAGCCGCTCTGGAGTTTGATCATAGAGGAGATGTTGCTACCCATTTTCAATGATTGTGATCTGTTAGACAAGAAGTCAAGGATCCAGTTGCATAGGAAATGTGTGGGGGTGGGGAGGGGACACTGAGGCCTAGATCCAATGTTTGAGGATGAGTATGCTGGGGACTGTGGTATTCAACATAGAGCTGAAATCTATGAATAGATGTCTAACAATGGCTGAGATGAGAACTCGGAAGGTGGCATCTGCAATGCTCCTATTTGAATGATTGGCAAATTGAAGTGGGTCAAGGCTGGCTGATAGACTAAGGTTAATGTAAGTCACGACCACCTTCTCAAAGGCCTTCATTATAGTGGATATCAAAGCCATTGGTTGGTAGTCTTGTTATTGTAATTTTTTTCAGTACTGGGATGGTGGTGGCCTTCTTGAAGCAGGTGAGGACTGCACTCTGTCGCAGGGTGAAGTTAAAGGTACCAGTGAATACATCTTCTATTTGATTTGTGCAGGCTCTCAGGATACATCTGACTCAGCCTGTCACTTTCTGTGTTTGCCTGCAGGATGGCCATCTGATTTCGGCAACAGTAACCATGGGTACAGCAGCACTTGGAGTAGCAGATGTAATGTTATCTTTCTGCTGGCTCCCTGTTCGAAGGCCATGGAATATATTGGTCTCATCATGGAGTGTTGCACAATTGAATGCATAGCTTTGCTTTATGCTCTTTTGATAGCATCCATGCCCTACCATTGTCACCTTGTGGCCTTAATGTTCTCTTAGGCCTTGCGCTTGTTGCAGAATCATCTTATGGGTTCCCTGATGGCCTTAATGAAGATTATACTTTCCTGACTTGAACATCTCTAACCAGCTAGATGTCTTCACATTTCATGCTTGGTTTCTGAATGGGGAATACCTTTATTGTCCTTTTGGACATTTACAATTGACTACCTTACTGAACTGAGGAACAGAGGATAGTTTCAGATTTGCATCATCCTTAGTTTCATTTGCAGGTGCTTTTGAAGTTGTTTATGGTTACTGATTGTTTCTGAACATTTAAAACATTCTGTCTTTGACAGTTCAGGATAAAACAAGGAATGTTGCTTGACTGACTGACAAGATATTAAATCATCTTTTCTTTGAAGATCATCAAATAATGAAGTCTGGGGGAATGGTGAAAGTTCAGTCTTCAACCAACATTTTTTTTGCATTTATATAGAACCTAGAATTTACAAGATACTTCAGAGGGTCAAAAGCGAGATGTTGACATAGTGCCATGGAAGGCTATTGGGGCAGGTGATAAATGGTTTGGTAAAAGAGCTAGTACAAAGCACAGAATGTTGGAGGAGCTCGCAGCATCCATAGGAGGAAAAGATATATAACCGAAGTTTCAGACCTGAGCAGCACTGCCATATTTTTAACTTCAATCACAGTGACTACAGTTTTTATGTTTCACTTGGTAAGAGAGCTAAATTGCTGGGAGAGTCTCAAATGAGGAGAGAAAGATATACAAATGGAAAGGGAGAATCTTAGGTGATGAAGGTATGGTGGCAAGCAAGATGGCAGAATTGAAGGAGTGTGAAGTTCTCAGAGCTACAGGGATGGAGAGAAACTTAAAAGCTGCACGACAAACATTGTAGTGGGAATTGACTTCCTGCTCAAGGCTGCTTCAGTCTCTGCCGCACTCTAGTGAAGAAGGAAGGACGACTGGCCACATCTTCTTCTGAATCCTAGAGCTTGGATGTGGTTCCACCTAGTGGTATCACTTTGATTTACACACCAAGAGATTCAGCAAGGTATTCACAAAGAGCATATTTCAGAAAGGTCATTGTTTTGTCATAGAGATACAGCAACCTACTGCACCTGGCATCCCCAGGCGGTGTCCCCTACAAGTACTGACCAGGTCTGAGCCAGCTTAGCTTCTGAGATCGGACTATCCCAACATATTCAGGCTATTAGGACACGTGAAATAGTATGAGTAATTTATAGATCTTGAATGATGGGGAGAGAAAGGCTTTTTTTTCCCCACTCACATCCCTTCATTAACCATCTAGAAATTCACATCGCCATACATCAAGGTTCTCTTACGGTGAATCCCACTCTTGACATTGGAGCAGGTAATTCTGGCCTTCTAGTACTTGGCAATGCTGAGGCCGTGCTATTCTGTTGGTGGAGCCTTTTCGGAGAGGGATAAAGAGCAATATCCCATTTGTGAGCTAAAATGGGAATATTTTGAACAAGGCCAGAAATTTCATCAGCTAATTGCTTTAAAATAAATATTGTTTGTCATTGCTCTCAGACATGGGATCTTGCAGTGCTCAAACTGGCTGCCAGTCTTACTTTGAAATCAGTCCCTGCATTTCAACACAACTTGTGCATTTGAAGATTCTATGGAATTATGTGTTAATGAAGTTCTTTTTTAATCCAGCTAGGAAGAGCACATACAGCCCATACTTTCTGTGCAAGTTGAAAAGTGTCTGCCAGCCTAATCCCACCTTTTAGCATTGGTCTGGAGCCTGATGGGTCATGACTGCCAAGTACACTTCAATTACTACTTAACACGAATTCAAGCACTAATGTAACATCAATTTTGTTTTTGCACTAACTGCAGTTGTGAACATCTATCCTCCTTTTATATTTCGTCTTTTTTCTCTTACTTGGTCATTTAATTTATACATGTTGTTTGTTTGTGTATTGTATGTACCTTTGTAGCCACAGCAAGCACAAATTTCAGTGCATTTGTACATTGTACTTTTGTGGATTACAATACAGTCTCACATATTATTATTATCGAAAATGAAGTTCTCTGCCACCACCAATCTCTCATGCAATGACTTCCAGACCCCCTCCTTTGGGTGAAATGTCTTTTGTCCTTTCCTCTCTAATCATTTTATTAATTACTTTAAATCTATGACCCTTGCTGTTTGACCCTGAATCTAAGAAAAAATATAAGATTACTAAACTATCCAAGTCCCCTCTGGACTTTTGTGGACCAGGAAAATCCCTCCCATAAAGATGCTGCCTGACCTGCTGAGTGTTTGCAGCATTTTTAATTATGTTTCAGATTTACTTACAGCAAATTCATTTTTTTTGTTTATTTTATTGTACTAAAGAAAACATTATCTTTTTTGTTTTATCTTCCACCAGCAAAGCCTCATGAAAGTTTTTCTTGTGACTACACGGTGACTAAGTCATCTCCCCTCCATTTTCACAAGGACAGCCACCATATATCTCAAAATGGAACAAATGAAGACTTGCCGAATCCTGACAGTGGGAATCATGATTGTTTAGCTAATAGAACTGGAGTTGTCCTTTCCTATGGGGAAGCTGATTCCTGCTTGGATACTAAGGGATTTGCTGCAGTTTCTGAACTATGTGGTTTAATCTCTGGAGCAGATGTACCATTGGAACAACCTAAATGTGAGCTCACGGGAGATGGCCTTTATTCCAACTCAATCCCAGGTTGCCAGAATACAGCAAAGAGTAAAATAATGTTAAAGAATGCAGGGTCACCTCAGGTGGAAATATCAAAAGGCAATACTTTAAGAACAGAAAGACCTTCACAATGTACAGCAAGAGGCCATGTCACTGCTTCAAATAGAAATGGAGCCCAAGATGAGTTTCCTTTAGATTTGACCTTGGCATTGTTGAATGGCAATCCTTGTGAAAATAAATGTGCTTTAAGGGATACACATACTCTGTCACCACAAAATGCCATGATCATCCATTTTTGCCAATTTTGCAGTCACGCAACCCTTTACCCTGAAGTTCTAATAATGCATCAACGAGTCAACCACAAGTTGAACCTCCATATCGCTCCTGTGGAACGTCTTTCAGGGAATGGGTCAAAACCCAAGGGAATCAACTTGACAGAGCACAGCAGTGTCAGACGTACAGGACCTCCTCCTGCGCTGAATGGCAGAGAGGTTTCTCCTGCAGCTTTTTCTAGACCAATTTCCACCTACACTTACAGACTGAGCCAATCAACAGCACTGAATCCTGCTCCTTCATCCTTGGAGCTTTCCGGCAAGCTACTTGATTCTTCCCACTGTGAACTTCCCACCCAGCCTAGAGTCCCCAGAGGCCCAGTGCAGGTTCCTCACAGGTACCAGAGAGAAAACAACAGCCACAGAAAATGTGGATTTACTTCAGAGTCAAAAGTGAGACAAAATCTAGGTTTAGAGCAGAATATGTTACAAATTGGTAACTTTCAAAAAATTTTGTTTAGCTCACCTTCATCTTCAGTTGGAAGAGTGACGGAAAGCGAGGATTGTTTTAAGGGGGCTGAGGGTCTCACACTGTTTGATGATTGGTACCAGCCATATCCAACAAGAGGGCTCAAGGACCAAGCTTCACCCAAAGGTGAGCAGCCTGCTCTTTATAAGACCACTACCCTGTTTCAGCAGGACTGCAAGCCAGAAGGTACAAGTAAGCTGGGCTCGCCATGGAATCCCACAAGAGGTGGATGGACAAATGCAGTGAGGACACAGTGCTTTGGTCCAGCAGAAGTCTCCACACTTATACACACTGTGGAACAGGGGTCACCTCCAGCAGTGAGAGATGTGTCCAAACGTGGGGGTTCCTTTCATGCACTGACACCATGCAGATCCACCTTGTGCCGCAAATGGGAAGATAACCGTCACTTCTCGAATCCTGCAGATAGAGGAGGTTAGTATTTCAACAGGTTTTGAAACTACAATTTGCCACGAGCATTCTCTTTCCGGTCAAATGAAATTCCCTTCTCACAGCCTGCATATGTCAGTTCCACAATCAATGTAGTTCAATAACAAGTGCAAGGAAGATGGTAAGTCTCAATGGTATCACTGCTATTGGCTAACAAAGGTTTATATTGATTTTGATTGTTATTGAATTAATATTGCAAATATCGAGGATTATTGGGGAGAAAAAGTATTAATTAGCAGCATTTGAATCAGTGAAGACTTATTCTGTTGTAGAAGGCTTTCTTAAAGTGGATTCAGTGTTTGGTGATTGTACAGAGAACATTCAATATTCTCATTATACAAATAATCAAAGATGAATTTCCATTCCTATGCACACTGATAATTGTGTTAAACAATGTGCAAATAGATCAGCTGAAATTTATCCAGGTGGATCTGATTACTTTCGAGACATTCTGTAAGTGGCTCTGCCCAGAGGCGTATCGGCATATCTAAGCTACAGTACGTGCCCTGGGTGCTACTTGAATTGGCGGGGGGAGGGGGTTGGGGCCGCCACTGAGCAGTTTCTATCAACATCAAACAAGCCGTCCTTGGATAGTGAAAAAAAATTCTTCAGCTGGGCCCCCAGTGGTCTCCTTTACTGCTCTTGGCCCCCACTGGTCCACACTCCTCCCCCAATGACTATAAGTGGCACATGGAAGGAGGCATTGATTAATGCAGACGGAGGCCTGATTCTCCTAGACAGTCTGTTATTTTTTCCCACCTGTGTTGCCATCCCCCACCAGCGACATCATCCCCCGGTTAGTGTCAACCTCCCTCTCCTCCTCTTTCTTCTCTGCTCCATCCACTCTTCCTTGTCCTCCTTTTTGTTCCCAACTTATTAAAAGGCTGAAGGCAAATACCACATGGCGCCCACCAAGGCCAGCTCTTGTGAGACCTCCTTGTCACCATTTATTTTGATGCATGGAATGTAAAACATTGGTCACCCCTGCCATAGATGCTATTTTCCGTAGATACACCTCCAGTCGTTGTCTCAACAAGCAGCCACATAAAAACAGGAGGGCACATTTACCATCCAGTGGAGTCACTGTTTAACTGAATTTACACTCGGCTTTCTGACTGTTATCACCTTATTTTGCAAAGATCAAGCAACTTCAGACATATTTCCAACAAACTACCTTGTCTCAGCTGCTCTTTGAAGTCCTTTTCAGCCACCAGAGGAAATTGTGCTTCTCTCTCTCGCTCTCTCTCTCTCTCTCTCTCTCTCTCTCTCTCTCTCTCTCTCCCCCCACCCCTCTTTGATTGAGCTAAACATTCCTTACAATCTGATAATTGGGATTGCCTCCCTTAATCTCCCTATCTATCTCTCCTCCTTTAAGGTGTTACTTAAAACATCCCTCTTTAACTGAGTTTTTTGGTTATTCATCCTAGCAACCAAGTACCAATATATGGCTTTGAAACTGACTGGTGAAAAATCCAAAATGAATACACATGGTTGGTAGTGCATAATCCCAGAGCGAAACTAAGGGTTGAACTTGAAGAATGAGCTCAACCAAGTTTATTGTCACTCTTGCTGAGGTGCAGTGAAGAAGCTTGTTTTGCAAGCAGTCCAACTGGACATTCCATGTATAGTAATCAAGTAAAACACAGTAGAGAAATGCAGTTACAGGGAGAGGTCAATTGGTACAGAGCAGAGGCAATATTATTGCACTCTGAGTAGAATGAGTTGATGGGGGGAGGAGGTTTGTGTGATGCTGCTTTCACATCTCTGAGTTTTCTGCTGTCGATCACATCTCCTGCTGGAATTAATAGACTTTCCTCATATTTGCAGAAATTCTTGTGGCTCTGTGTTTACTTGTAAATAGGATATTGATACGAAATGATGAGATGAGGTAGGAAAATGAGACAGATTTCCCTGTCCTTGCGTCAATATTTTTTAGGTCATAATAATGTGTTGCTTAAAAAATAATTCTCCTCACCTGCTTGGTCCAATTATCAATTTACAAGCAATTATTCACCTTGTTAGAAGGGAAACAGTGAAGGGGAAATTTAATCACATAAGAAATAGGAGCAGGAGTTGGCCATCCGGACTGTCAAGCCTGCTCTGCCATTCAGTGAGATCCTGGCTGATCTGATGATAGGCTTATCTCCATCTATCCGTTACTTCCCCTACTTTGTAAAAATCTATTCAATCTTGACTTAAATATATTTACTGAGGTTGCCTCCACTGCTTCAATGGGTTGTGAATTCCATAGTTTCACCATCCTCTGGGAAAAGCAGTTCCTACTCATCTCCAACCTAAATCTACTACCTTGAATCTCGAGGCTATGTCCTTTTGTTTTGGTCTCCACTACCAATGGAAACAATTTACACACCTATACCTAATCTATGCCTTTCATAATTTTTATGTTTCTATAATTCTAAATTCCAGTAATCCCTTCATCCCTGGAACCAACCTGGTGAACCTCCTCTGCACCACCTCTAAAGCTAGTACATCCTTCCTCAAGTAAGAAGACCAGGACTGCACAGAGTACTCCAGATGCAGTCTCTCCTGGACCTTATACAGTTGCAGCATAACCTCCCTGCTCTTAAATTCAATCCCTCCAGCACTGAAGGCCAACATTCCATTTGCCTTCTTGATAGCCTGTTGCACCTGCCAACCAAACTTATCTGATTCATGCAGAAGCACTCCCAAGTCCTTCTGCATGGCAGCATGCTGCAATTGCTAGCCATTTAAATAATATAGTGATCATCCATTTTCCTTCCAAAATGGATAGCCTCACATTTGCCAACATTGTTCTCCATCTGCCAGATTCTTGCGCATTCACTTAACCATTCTATGTTTCACTGCAGACTTTCCTTAACCTCTGCACAATTAGCTTTTCTACTCATCTTAGTGCCATCAGCAAACTTAGATACACTGCACTTTGCCTCTCTTCCAGATTGTTTATGTATATCATGAACAATTGTGTGCCCAGGACCGACCCCTGTGGCAAGATGCTCACCATTGATTGCAACCAGAAAAATGCCCCTGTCCCCAACTCTCTGTTGTTTTTGGTTAACCAATTTTCCATTCATGCTAATACATCACTCCTAACTCAATGCATCCTTATCTACTGTATAAATCTTTTATGTGGCACCCTATCAAACACTTTCTGGAAATCCAGGTAAACAATGTCCACCTGCTTCCCTCAAGCTTGCATGCACATTATATACTTAAAGAATTCTTTTGAATCCATGTTGCATCTGCCTGATGGATCCATTTCACTCCAGATGCCTTGTTATTTCTTCTTTAATTATAGCTTCAAGCATTTTCCCAATTACAAATGTTAAACTAACTGGCCTATAGTTCCCTGCATTTTGCCTACATCTGTTTTTGAAAGATGGTGTGACAATCGCCATCTTCCAATCCACCAGTTCTGAATTGTCTAGAGTCCAGAGAATTTTGGCAAATTATCGCCAAAGCCTTGACTATAATTTTGGCTATTTTTATCAGTACCCTGGGATGCATTCCATCAGGACTAGGTGATTATCTTTTGACCTGTGGTGAAACCACTATTTACATATTCGTTATATGTAAATCAGATGACCTTTCCTGGTTGACCTTGCTCTCACTAGCCGGCTCATGACTCCTCCCCTTTCTTCCCCATAAAGGTTGTCATGCCACAAGCCTGCCCCCAGTTTGAGTCCGAGTCAGTGTGAGTGAACAACACAGGGATGCTGTCCATCTCTTGCAAATAAAAGCCTTCAGTTTCGATTACTTCAGTCTTTGTGCAATTGATCAGGCATTAAGACCCTAAAGTTTTCTGAATACAACCTCTTTAGTGATAGTTATTACATCCAGTCATCACCTCCCATCACATCCATACCATCTGTCTTTGGTTTGTTCGTCATGTCTCCAACCATGAATACTAACATAAAATAGTTATTCAAAGCCTCAGCCATTTCCTCATTACCCGATATCAAATCCCCTTTTCATCTTCCTAGGGATCAACCTTCACTTTAGCCACCCTTTTGTGCTTTATAAAAACATTTACTCTCTGTTTTTATATTTTGTGCTAATCTTTTCTCATAGTTTACCTTCCCCCTCCTTATTGCTTCTTTCGTGGTTCTTTGCTGTTTCTGAAAATTTTCCCAATCTTCCAGTTTCCCATTGATCTTGGCAAAATTGTACGCACAAGCTTTTAGTTTGATGCCTTCCTTGGTTTCCTTAGTTATCCAAGGCTGGCTGCCCCCACCTTTACTGTCTGCTTTTAAATGGAATATACTTTTGTTGAACACCATGAAAAATCTCTTTGAAAGTCCTCCACCATTCCTCCATATAGCCTGCATTCCCAGTCTATCCTGGCTAACTCCTCCCTCCTTTCCATGTATAGGCATAACACACTGGTTTTAGACCAAAATATTGTATCTTCCATCTGTATGATAAACTCGGTCATACTGTGATCACACTTTCCAAGAGGATCCCTAGCGACAAGATCAGTAATTTTACTTGTCTCATTGCACAGGACTAGATGCAAGACAGCATGTTCCCTTGTAGGTTCAGTAACATGCTGTTGAAGAAACCCACCATGTATGCATTCTATGAAATCCTCCTCAAATCTGCTTCAACTAACCAGATTCACTCAATCTACGTGCTCGTTAAAGTCCCCCACGATAACTGCTGTTCCATCCTTACACGCTTCTGATATTCCTTGGTTTATTGCCTCTACCACTGTAATGTTATTATTGAGTGGCCTATGGACAATTCTCACTGGTGATTTTTTTTTTCCCTTTATATTCTCTACCCAAATGGACTCAACATTTTGCTCATTAGATCTTGCATCATTTCTTGACTATTTCCCCGACCTCGTTCTTAACAAAGAGCACCTCCCCACCTCCATTAACTTTTTGCCTGTCCTTCCATATTACCTGTTATCCTTGGCTATTCTCAATCCTCTCAGCCCTGCAACCACATTTCTTTAATGGCCACTAAATCATACCCCTTTGTACTGACTTGTGCCTATGTTCACTGACTTTGTTTCGAATACTACAGACATTCAAATAAAGTGCCGTTATACTCATTGTGCTTTTAAGATCTAGTAATCTTTGCCTCTTTTGCACTTGACTTTCATCCCCTCCACTTTAAAAAAAAATTTGTTTTATTTTATCGACACTCTTTTACTTTATCCATCTCTCTCCAATCCATTCCCCCCCCACCCCCACTATTCAGTTTAAAGCCCTGTAGATGGAGCCTGTTCCCTTTGAACAATTTCTTCCTTCCCCAATACTGGTGCCATTTTCCCATGGATTGGAACCCACTTCTCTACACCGATCCTTGAGCTAGGCTTTTAACTCTCTAATCTTCTGGACCCTGTGCCAATTTGCAAGTGGTTCAGATCTTCTTTGGCTTGGCTTCGCGGACGAAGATTTATGGAGGGGGTAAAAAGTCCACGTCAGCTGCAGGCTCGTTTGTGGCTGACCAGTCCGATGCGGGACAGGCAGACACGATTGCAGCGGTTGCAAGGGAAAATTGGTTGGTTGGGGTTGGGTGTTGGGTTTTTCCTCCTTTGCCTTTTGTCAGTGAGGTGGGCTCTGCGGTCTTCTTCAAAGGAGGCTGCTGCCCGCCAAACTGTGAGGCGCCAAGATGCACGGTTTGAGGCGTTATCAGCCCACTGGCGGTGGTCAATGTGGCAGGCACCAAGAGATTTCTTTAGGCAGTCCTTGTAGATAGTAGTCTAAAAATTACCTTTTTTTTGGTTCTGATTTTGAATTTGGTCTTTAGCTCCTAAAATTCCCACTCTCCTCATTCTACTTACATCGCTGGTATGCACATGGACCACGACAACTGGTTCTTTCCCCTCCCACTGAAAATTCCTCTGCAGGTCAGATAAGACATCCTGAATCCAGGCACCAGGCAGGCAATACAGTTTTCAGGGATGCTTCATTCTTGCAACAGAGAACTTTGTCTTAACCACACTATCTCTGATTCCAGTACATTTCTCTTCCCCCTCTTGAATGGCTTTCTGAACCACGGTGCCATGGTTAGATTGCTCATCCAGCCCTTAATCTTATATACACAAAGAATCTCGGACGTGAGACAAGATCAAGGCCTGAGGCTCCTCCAGCACTGTCTCTCGGATCTGCCTCACTCACAGTCACCCTCCTCTTGTCCTTAACCATAGGCCAAATTTGAGACTGCTATTCTAATGGGTGTGACTGTCACCTGAATCAAAGTGTTCAGCTACCTCTCCCCCTCCCTGAGGTGTTGCAGAGTTTAAAGCTCAGATTCCAGGTCATTAATTTTGAGCCTGAATTCTTCAAAGTGTTCAGGAACTTGAGGGATTTGGTAAAGAAGGAGAACAACTGATCAGTGAATGGAGAATTGGTCTCAATAGATTTAAAGTGATTGGAAAAAGCACAGGAGGGAGGAGGGCACTATCAGAAGAACTGGTCTGCTGAATCTTTAGCCGCTTTCAGGTGCATCCTCCGCCAAGAATGTGCCTGCAAAAGCAGATTCAGACCTGTGGAATAGTCGTTCAGGTGGCAGTACTAAAAGCGCAGCACTGGCCATCTGAAAGGGATAGCTTCACAGGAGGTGCCTCAGAGCGCATTCTAGCTCACATCCCTTCGGGTCATCAGGGGTGGGGCGGGTGGCCCGGGACGTCAGGGCTCCGGCCTGAGATGTCAGGGCTGGGACGACTGACCCACGCCGGGGGGCAGGGGTAGCGGGGAGGGGGGGCTGTCAGGCGCTCACCAGCTGATTGTCATCCCCTTAACAGCCACTTTCAGGCAGCTGCATTCAGGTGCCTAGGGGGTCTTCAGTGCTCCAGCGATTATCCCTCTTGGAGGAGGGTTGGAAAGTGCACCTCAGAGGTGCCTTCTGCTCCTTCAGGTGGCCTCCCGACAGCTGCATAGGGGTAGAATATGTGGCGTTACATTGAGGTATTTTGGCCACCTGAAAGTGCCTTTTGTTACATCGATGTAAATGTATCATTTTGTGGTGAAACCACATGTATGTAAATGACATGACCTTTTATGTTTGACTCTGCTCTCATTTACTTATGACTCCTCCTCTTTATCCCCCATAAAGGCTGTCATGCCACAAGCCTGCCCCCAGTTCGAGTCCTGGTCAGGAAGAGCCAGCAACACATGGGATGCTGTCCATCTCTTGCTAATAAAAGCCTTCAGTTCCAGTAACTTGATTGATCATGCATCACCTTTGTTAGGTTGAGAGGCCAAAACTGTACATAGTACTCCATGTGTTATTTCACTGATGCCCTATATCATTCAGTTCCATATAGACTGCTCCAAAACTTACTTCATTTTACCTTTTGTGTTTGATCTCCCAATCAGGCTGGTATGAGGCTTGGAAGGGAACCTTCAAGAGGTAGTGTTTTGCTACACTGGTGAGGTCCAGCATTAATAGAGGTGCTTTCTTATGGATGAGTTGTTAAAATCCCCTCTCATTTGGAAGTAAAATATCCTCTGCTGTTATTTCAAAAAAAGATAAAGGGGATAACTTTGGGGTCTTGATTAACTCTTCTCCCTCACTAAAACTGATCAAAGAGAAATTAGCAGGCAGGTCAGGCAGCATCCATGAAGGGAATGGATGTTCAATATTTTGATTCAGGACCCTTTTTTTGAGACAGGACTCTTTGTCTCGATTAAGCGACCTAACCTGAAGTGTTGAATATTCTCTCCATGAATGCTGCCCGACTTGTTGAAACTGTCCACATTCTCATTGTTTGCTCAGGATTCCAGCATCTGCAGTTTGAGTTATTACCTGTCATTATTAAATTATTCTTGGGAGCCTGCAGGGAAGAATCTGAATAATGCATTTCTTGTATAACGGAAGTGATGCCTGGTTTTGCTCGAAAGGAAGCTGAGCACTCCTTCCAGTGAGAAATACTCGCAGGGCTGAAAGCAGTGTTATTAACATGGCTTTGGATGAAGTATTAATCCAACAGGAACAGGTTTCCAGTGAAGCTGGAGGGTCTTAGAAGCTTAACTAGAATCCTTGGAGAGAAATGGTCGTGAATGATTCAGGCCTAGATCCTTGATTCAAACTTGATTCATTATCAATAACTCAAAAGACTAGTTACAAAACTATAGGTTTTTATTTACAATAAACGAGAAGGTCATCCTGTGCTGTGACCCAGGCTTTCTAGGGAGGGGTTATGGTTTTGGAGCCTTTATACAGGGTCAAGAGGGAGAAGCCATGGGTAGTCACAGAATGGGATGGAGCCTGATAAATGACTGTACAGCAGTTCACCACATTCACCCCTTGTATTTTTTTAAATTTTGTCCAGCGGGGTGATGTGGGCCACAAAGTCTTACAGATTAAGACTGTCTGGTGGCCTGGTCTTCTGTTGTGACCAGTGGAGAGCCAGTTGCTCTGCTGTAGCTGGGGTGGTTGAGAGTCCTGGACCTCCAGCACTGTGTCAACCTGCTGTGGGTGTGGCAACATGACCGGAGTGACTGGGGCAGGGACAGGGCTGGCATGCCACGGTATCTAGTGGGTGTCCATGGAAAGGTGGGGGGGTGATGGTTGGTAAGTATGCTCCTCGGGTGTCTCTGTGGGTGCGAGGTTCCTCACACCCATCTGGGTAGGCCATGTATGTGTATTGGGCGTTGCATGGAGGAGCTGGACGCCCTCCCCCCACTTTTGACCATTGGGTTGGTTTTATGGCCCCTCACGTGTTTCTGTAGCAGGACCAGCCCTGGGGATGTTCACCAGGATGGCAGGGTGGTCCCTGATGTGGAGTTCCTGGGGAAGGAGAAAATTCATTCATGTGGGGTAGCATGGTGGCAGTACATAGTAGCGACTGGTAACGTGGAGTACATTGGGAAGGGCTTGCTGCCAGTGAGAGACAGGTGGCTCTCTGGATTTAAGAACAAGGAGGATGGCTCTCCACACATTGGCATTCTCCCCCTCCACCTGGCCATTCCCTCAGGGATTATAATTGGTGGTCCTGCTGGTGGAGATACCTCTGGCCAGCAGGTACTGATGCAGCTCTTTGCTCATAAACGAGGACCTCTGGTCTCTGGATGTATGATGGGTACCTGAACAAGGTGAAAAAGTTGCGCAGTGCCCTGATGACTGTGGTGGTGGTCATGTCTGGGCAGGGGATGGCAAAGGGGAAATGTGAATACTCATCGAGGAATTGTACGTTGCAGTTAGTGGAGGGAAGGGGGCCCTTGAAATCCATACTCAGGCGTTCAAAGTACCATATAGTTTTCACCAGGTGTGCCCTATCTGGTTGGTAGAAGTGCAGTTTGCACTCTGTGCAGACCCGGCAGCCCTTGATCATGGCTCTGACATCCCCAATGGAGTACAGCAGATTACGAGATTTGATGATGTGGAAGAATCTCATGTCACCAGGGTGGTAGAGGTCATTGTGGAGGATTTTGAGGCAGACTATCTGTGCACTGGCGCATATCCCTCGGGATGGGGTATCTGTGGGCTCGTTGAGCTTCCCCGGCCGATACAAAATATCGTAGTTATAGGTGGAGAGTTCAATCCTCCATCTCAAAATTTTATCATTCTTTATCTTCCCCTACTGCTTGTTGTTAAACATGAATGCCACAGCCCGTTGGTCCGTGAGCAGGGCAAAACGTCCGCTGGCCAGGTAATGTCTCCAATGCCACACTGCCTCAACTATTGCCTGAGCCTTCCTCTCAATGGAGGAGTGTCAGATTTGGGGTTCTTGGAGGGTACCGGAGAAGAAGGCCGACCTGCTTGATTAATGGTCAAGAGGGAGGAGCCACAGGTACAGTCATAGAACAGGACAGAGCCAGATAAATGAGTGTACAGCAGTTCACCACAAAACTAAAGTGGGAATGTGAGACAGCAAGCAGAACAAAGGAGGGGAGGCTGGCAAGAGACCAAGAAATGATAGGATACTGGACTGAAGAAGGTGAGAGAGTTGGAGAAAATGGCAAGGCAGGTAGAGGACCGCTGGAACAGTTGGGAATGGGGGTGGAATGAGTGAAAGCTTTGGGAGAAAAGTGAGAATGGAATTGGATTAGGTTACCAAAAACTGGAAAATTGTTTGTAAGAGTTGTGGTTCAACTATCTCTGAACTTGATAAAGCTTGAATTTTGACACTTCAGGATTCACATAAGGCAGGGAATTGTAATGTTGTGCTGGAATTGATACTTCAAAGCACAAATCTTTGAATTCAGCAAGAGTCCAGGGTTTGCATAGCGGTTAGTGCAATGATGTTACAGCACTAGCAACCTGGGTTTGAATCTGGTACTCTCTGCAAGCAGTTTCTACGCTCACCCCATATCTGCATGGGTTACCTCTGTGTGCTCCAGTTTACTCCCACTCTTCCAAAAGAAATATATGGGGGGTTGAATGTTATTTGGGGTATTGGGGTGGCACAGATTCGTGGGCCAGAAGCGCCATGCTGTATGTGTAAATCTAATCAAATTTAAGTCCACGCCAAGAGATAATCTCTGGCATCATTTAGCTGAGGCAGTGTGCAATGCGGCCTCACATTATGACACACCAAACATTAAGCATGTATTCTCCTGGAAACTTTTCTCCCAATGTTCTCTATGCTCAGTGAACACTTGGAGATCCAGTCCGGAGAAAGAGGAATGTTTTTAACTCATCCCAGCCACCTCAGAACACACATGTTCTCCCACCCAAAAAGGGATTATTCCATGTCACATACTTCTCATCACAACTTTCTGGCATTTCACTCCCAACATTCCCACTGTCTTAAGCACCTTCTATTTAAAAAGAAACCTTGGCTATATCGACAGGCATGTGAGATGTCTTCTTCTGTGGTCTACGATGTTAATTAATTTCTGTAGTTAAAAAACACCACATGAGCCTTAAGCAAATATCATTGTTTCTCGGGGTAAAGAATAACCTTTTACATATTTATCAGATGTCATTGCCAAAGTTCAAATTGGACATGCAAATGAATTCAATTGCCACCAGCTTCTATGAAAATGAAGCACAAATAAGATCCATTTTAAAAGACATCAACATTCCCACAAAGATCATCCTTATTTAGTGATAAAGTTATTAGGTCTCTCTGACACCTAATCACTAGCCACATTTATTCAACTCTATCAAACTTGCAAGAGTCCTATTTGCCTATGCAATTGCTTCTTTGATATTAAAAAAATTATTAGTTTCTCTCCAGTTATGAGGAGAATATGATTGTTTATTGCCCACCTATCTGCCTGCATCCATCTCTTCAGTTTCTTAAACTAGAACACTCCACTTGGAATATAATATGTAAGTCTAGTATGGTCACCGCATTCTAGAAAGATACTACTGTATTTTCTAATTACAATTTATGGATAAATCCCTTCCAGAATTTTTTTAAAATGTATTTTCTGATTGGGTTGTAAGACCATAAGACCACAAAGCATAGGAGCAGAAATGGCTTTTCAGCCCATCGAGCCTTCCCTGCTGTTTAATCATGAGGTGATTCATTTCCCCACTCAGCCCCACTGCCTGGCCTTCTCCACATAACCTTTGACGCCCTTGGCTAATCAAGAACCCATCAATCTCTGCCTTAAATACACCCAATGACTTGGTCTCTACAACTACCTGTGGCAACAAATTTCACAGATTGACCATCCTTCGGATGAAGAAGTTTCTCCACATCTCTGTTTTAAGTGGACATGCTTCAGTCCTGAAGTTGTGTCCTCTTGTCCTAGACTCTTCCACCATGGAGAGCCTACATCTACTCTGTTCATGCTTTTCAACATTTGAAATGTTTCAGTGAGATCCCCCTCGTTTTCCTAAATTCCAACGAATACAGGCCAAGAGCCATCAAATGTTTCTCACATAATAACCCTTTCATTCTTGGATTCATCCTCGTGAACATCATCTGCACCCTATCTAATGTCAGCACATCCTTTCTTAAATGAGGAGCCCAAAGCTGCTCACAATGCTCCAAGTGAGGACTCACCAGTACCTTACAAAGCCTCAACATCACATCCCTGCTCTTCTATACCTCTTGAAATGAATCCCAGCAATAATGTTTATTTACAAAAATGATGCCTTTGCAAGTTAAAATAATGACAAGTTGAAACTTCGCTTCTCTTGTGAAAGTCAACTCTTCTGACAGAGTTCCATTAATTTTGCTCAGTACTAAGTGGGTGCAAAATCTGCAGTACTTAATATTTTGAAGAAGACCAATGCAGTTCTCCTTGGTGAACAGGGCATTATTTATTCTTCACCAACATCTAAGAGCAGGTAATCTACCAATTTCTATCATCCACATTGTGGTAACTTGCAAATTTGCTGCCAAGTTTCTAACATTGCCACGGTATCAGGACTTGAAAAGAATCATTTCATTGGCTACAACTGGGATGCCCGAGGTTACAAAAAGTGCAAGAGAAATTTTAATTAAATCCATTATTTTCATTTAAAGTGTGTATTCCCTCCAGTCCCGACTTCTCCCTTAAAGTTGTAATTAAACCTGTCTCAGGTTAAAAAGCTTCTAAAGAATCAGAAAAATAGTGTTTATCAGTGAAGTAATGAAATTGCAGTCTCATCAAAATAACAAAATAAAACTCACTCCACTTTAAAAATTGCTGTACTTTGTGCAAAGAAGCAATAAAGGGTTGATTAAGATTCCTGTTCTTCTGTTTATTCTAATTTCTAGTCTAAAAATACACTTCTCCAAGGAATTTTATAAGCATTGATTCACTGAGAAGCCACCTGTGAGACCTATGCGGTGGTTGATGTTGGAGTTCACCTCAAGGGAAACATGAAAGTCTGCATATGCTGAGATTATAGTTAAAAACACACAGGAATGCTGGAAGAACTCAGCATCCATAGGAGGTAAAGATATATTACAGACATTTTGGGCTTGACCCCTTCTTCAAGGAACTATATAAGCAAAAGGCAGGCAAGCATCTTAATTAAAGACTAGGAATTGAGGGGGAGGAGTCCAGGCCTAATTGGATATGATAAGAGGTGAAGTGAGAATTGATTTTGGCTCTGTGAAAGGAGACAGAGGGAAAAGGTGGAGGGGAAGAGACTGGGGGAAAGGTGACAGGGGGAGGATGTGTGGGGGTGGTGGTTAACAGAAACTGGAAAAAACGATGTTAATGCCATCCGGTTGGAGGATGCCCAGACCGAAGATGAGGTGTTGTTCCTCCAATTTACAGGTGGTCTCAGTCTGGCAGTGCAAGAACAAGCTTTGAAGTAAGGAAGTACCTGGAGGCCCTAACGATAGTTGGATTAAACAAGCCACAGATGGAATATTGTGGGAAGTTTTGTTCACCATACCCTCAAAAGCACGCAATTGCATTGGAGAGAGTGCAGGGGGGATTCACCAGGATGTTGGGATGTAAAAATTCAGATTTGAGGAGAGATTGGGCAAGGCTGGGTTTTGTTTTCCCTGGTGTGGAGGAGGCCTTGATTGAGGTGTACAAAATGATGAGGGACAGAGACTGTTAATAAAAGGAAACTTTTTCCCATTAAAGAAGTATGTAAATCTAAAGGACAGGTTTAGACTAAAGGAAGTTTAGAAGAGATCTGAGAAAGAATGTTTTAATTCAGAAGGTGATTGGAATCGGGAAAGCACAACCTAAATAGACAATGGAAAGGGTACTCTCACAATGTCTATCATATATATTCTTGTAATAATCAATTTTTTGGGTCAAATTTGGGGGTTGACTTTTACACGGGTCATAGTTTTGTACAGTACATTTCCGATTATCCAAAAACTATTTCACCAAAATTCTCAATTTTTTTCGGCGCAAACATGATGTCACAAGTTGAAAAAAAATCTTTTCTTAAATTATGCATTATCTTATTTTATAAGCAGAGATCGCGATGTTTTTTTTTGGTAAGAATTAAACATTATTTCATGCTTGAAAACCTGCCGGTTTTTTTTATTGTTGTTTAGCCATTGATACAAGTTTTCTGCTGATGCCGCTGGACTGCTTAAAGCAATTTCTCAGTTATCCAAAATATCTGGTTAACCGAAAAATGTCCGGTCCCAAGCATTCTGGATAATCGGAAACGTACCTGCATTGTTAGTTTGAAAACCACTGCTTTAATTGTACCTAATTAACTTATAGCACAGTTTCATAACTCCAAAGGAAATTGGCCAATGACAATTTTTCTCAAGCAAAATATTTCAGTTACAATTGGGTCTAGAGCAGTGGTTCTCAACCTTTTTCTTCCCACTTTAAGTAATCCCTTACTAATCACACAGCACCTATGGCATAGGGATTACTTAAAGTGGTATGTGAGTGGAAAGAAAAAGTTTGAAAACCACTGGTCTAAAGAGTAATTGATCTACAGTTATTATCCATATTAAATCCTTCATTAGTCCCATCACTAATCTCCTTTGTTCATAATCTAGCATCTAAAGAAGATGATTTTACCTCAGAATATAATACTAAGGGATTGGGTTTTGTTGGACCCTTACATTAAATAAACCAAAACAGATCACAAATTTGGTTAGAATAATCTGATTACAATAAGTAAATGGATTGAAAAAAATCTTATTCATTGAGAAAGTGAACTCTTAACAGAAGAATTTCTGGTTATAGTTGTACATTTTAGAAAACTATAGGCCATGCATACATTTAATCACACCACTGTTGGGTGAGACTTTTGCTGCCAACACTGAGCTCTGGAACTTGTAAGCATATTGGAATATTAAAAATAGGTACAGAAATAAGCTTCCCAGTCATTCAGGCCCACTCCACCATTCCCCAGGTTCATGCTTAAGGACATCCTTTTGGGCCCAAAAAAACCCTAATATATTTCAGTCAGTTCCCTGTTTTATTTCTTTGCAAACTGGCATTGATAGACCATTATGAACCCCAATTTTCAGGTAGAAATTTCACAGTAATTCCTTATTGAATTTATTAGTGGTGATCATATATTTATGAGTCCTGGTTCTCTCTGTACCCTTGAGTCAAAAGAAATGAACTTGTCATTCCTGATTGTTAGGATAAGGTTTGAAGGTGGTGCAGCAGTTTAATTACTGGATTAATATTCAGAGCTCAAATCCCCAGTGTAGAAGCTGTAGAAATTACATTACATTCTGTTCACAATCAAGAATTTAATAGCCTTAGAAGTAAAGATGATGAGAAAACTTGATGTAAAAACCCATTAGGTTCATTAATATCCTGACTTCTTCCTTCATAGACTTAAAAGTTACACAGGACAGAAACATGCTCTTCAACCAAGAGACCTACCTGAGTTCATCCCATTTGCCTGTGTTTGTCCCAATGCATGTTTCTTCTTTAAATGTATTATTAACTTTGTAATTGTACCCAACTGCCAATTACTCTAGCAGCTCATTTCATATATGCACCACCCTCTGTGTGATTAATGTGAATCCCTGATCCTCATATCTTTCCTCCAGTTTTATATTCCACTAACCTGAAAAAAAAGACTGAGTCTCTCTATTCTATCTATGGCCCTCATAAACACCTCAGCCTCTTGAATACCAGGGACAAAAGTCCCAGCCTTTCCACTCTCTCCTTATAATTCAAGCTCTCCAGTTCAGGAAACTTTCCTGTAAATCTTTTCTGCAATCTCTCCAGCTTAATACCATGTTTCCGACAGTGTGACAAGCAAAGCTCCACACAATACTCCAAGTAGAGGCTAACCAATGATTTGTACAACTGCAGCATGAAGTCCCAATTCCTATACTCAATATCTCAGCCGATGAAGGCAAACATATACTCCTTCGCTACGCTGTTTAACTGAGCTGCTATCTTTGGGGACTTATACCTTGAGGTCTAGTTGTTTAGGGCCCTGCCACTCACAGGTCTTGGGAGGAAATCTCCCAACCTCAGCTGGTCTGGTCTCTTTGTGACTCCAGATCCACCAATGAGGTTGGCTGTAAACTGGCCTATGTGATGCTCCAACAAACCACTTAGCACAAGGCAAATTAGGGATGGGGAATGTGTTGGATAGCCAGATGACTGCAGATTCTGAAAAATAAATAAAAATTCCAAATTCTCGTGTTATTCCAGAACATTTTTTTTTTCACTTTTTCTTTTCCTGACAATCTTTTCAACAATACAGAGATGGGGACTTTGCATGGTGTTGCAGGTGTGATCAAATCAAGACTCCACAGTTCTAACTTGTCAGTGGAATTAATATCACAAGTGGATTATGACATACTGTCAATGACAAAAATGAAAGGTGGTGCATATCAGGAAAGGGCAACCATTTAAGAAAAAGTGACTGAGAGGAAATTTAACAAATGCCTTTTAAATGATGCAGGGTCCTGAATGAATGAATGAATGCAAGGGGAATGCTTCCACTCATGGGGAAGAATGGAACTCAAAGTTGTCAAAATAAGAAATCCAATCAGAAGAAACCTAAAAAAGTGGTGTGAATGTGAAATTCTCCATCAACAGGCACGTCATAGTCCTAGAGCGATGAAGCACAGAAACACGCCTTTTGCCCTGCGTATCACAGGCCATTGGCCATCCATCTACACTACATTCATCCTATTTTTAGTCTCCCTACATTTATATAGAATCTGCTTTCCAGATTCTGCCACTCAGGGGCAATTTTCAGGAGCCAATTAACCGACCAACATTCCAAGCATATCTTTAGGTTGCAGGTAGAAACAAGAACTCCTAGGGGAACCCACACAATCGTAGGCAGTACAAGGAACTCCCACACAGACAGCACTGGAGGGCAGGATTGAATTCCGGCTCCTGGAGCAATAAGTGAGCAGCTGCACCTTGTGCCTAACTGAAGCAATTAGAATAGGTGCATTGGAAGAGAAATTGCACATGCAAACGAGGGAGAAGGAAATGAAGGCTACACAGTTAGATGAGGAGAAGCAAGTGGAGCCTGAAATGCAAAATAGCCACTGGCACGGACTCGAGGGCTAAATATCCTGTTTCTGTACTACATAACCAATGGCATCCAAAGGAGGACTGTTGATGGGCAAATGATTTTCCAGTGGACTTTTAGTTTTATCCAGGCATTTCACACTTTTATTAACTGCGCCATCATTCTTTCTGCTCAGAAATTCTTCTTTAATTAGACAAATCATTTCCCATAGTCAGGTGTCCAGCATAAGGAGGCAAAACAATTTTAATTTACTCATATTTCCCTTGAAACACTGAACGAGGGGGATTTAACCCTTCAAGTCTCTGCCATCTTGAGAGTAATCCAATTCCCCTATTTATTTCCCTGTAGCTCACATGCCCTTTAACATCCATCCGATTCTTTTTCCAGTCACCTACCCAAGGGCCAATTTACAATCACCAATTAACGTAACCACCAGCATATGTCTGGAATACAGGAAAAAACCAGAACTCTGTTGTTCATGGGGGAAATGTGTAAACTTCCCACACAAAACACTGGTGGTCAGGATCAAAACGCCAGCACTGGAGCCGAGAGTTTTGCCCAGTGTTGCCTGTAGTGCCAAGAGTTGCTAATCTTAAAGGTATCGTAAAAGTAACAAGGAAAGCACTTCTTCACACAAAGAGGACTAGAAATCTGAAAATTTCTCCCACAACCTCCTATAAGTAGTTAACAGTGGGGTTCAATCGTAGACCCATAGAAGCACTTT
This sequence comes from Narcine bancroftii, assembly GCF_036971445.1. NCBI lineage: Eukaryota > Metazoa > Chordata > Chondrichthyes > Torpediniformes > Narcinidae > Narcine > Narcine bancroftii. Next base: position 248,478,797 of record NC_091470.1, on the reverse strand, counting down.
GGATGGAGATAGAACCTTTGGCCCACAATGTCTATGCCAGACATAACCCTTTATTTCCTACAGGTGTTGTGTGACCTGCTGAGTTTTCCCAGCACTTTTATGCATTGCACTACAATCTGCAGACTTTCCTGTTTAAATCCAATCATCAAGCTGTCACATGCTAATCCTACATTCCTGTCATGTAATTCTCCATTCATTCACATCAGCTCTGCCCAGATTCTACCGCTCACCCCAACAGTAGAAGAATGGGATATGGGAGGAATCCGGAACACCCCGAGGAAACCCACATGGTCTCTAACTCTACACAGGTGGCACCTGAGTTCAGGATCAAATCCAGGTCACTGCAGGAGTTGTGAGGCAGCAGGTCTGCTAGCTGTGCCACCGTGCAACTTTAAAATCAAATATTCCAAAACTGATCGATTTTAGTTAGGTGTTTAGGGGTGTGGGTGGAATTAAGATGCAAAGCAGCTGTTGATTGGTGGTGCAGCCCCAAAGGGCTTATTTGTCTACTCCCATCTCCTCCTATCTCAATATTAATTATATTCCAGCATTCACTGCACAGTATAAGTAAGAGTCAAAGTGTAGGGATACATCTAAATGTGTTAGCATTAGCTATTTATGCCTTGGATGACTTAATATTCAGCAAATGCTGTTCTTGGTTGTAGACGGTCATTAAGAATCATGTCTAATAGTTAAGCCTGCAGTGGAATTATCTTGTGAAGAAGACATCCATCTGTGGTAGAAGGCAGTCAGATAAGTAAGTGCATCATTATAAGTGTGAATGATGCATGGGTAAGGCAGAGTGATGGAATGTGACAGAGTCCAAATGGAAGCATTGGGCACTCGGATTCACATGTTTATAATTAATGTTGTCACTGATTGCTACCTTCAGCATAAATGTTCAAATTAAAAAGGGCAGTGGCCCCAGGCAGCTATTAGCGCACTCTCTGACTCTAAGTGTTGTATTAAATTGCTGTTTTCTGGCCACAAGCTAACCATCTTAGTAGCTGGTATCTTTTGTGATTGTAAAGTTAAATTGCCATAATAGCTTTAAAAAATATTAGACTTTTATTCACAGTTGGCCACCGAACTTGCTTACTTCAGCTTTTGAAACTACTCATACGAATTCCATTGTAGAATTAGAAAGAATGTAAAGGAGAGAAAGAGACTGGTCATGCTAACATACCTATGCCAATCTTATGCTCCACTCAAGAAGCCTTCATTCCTACCTTATCTCCTTGCTTCAGAAACCTTCTTGCTCCTTCAAAGACATCAAAATCATTCATGTCAACTATTCCTTGCAGTAGGGAGTTCCATGTTTTGATAAAGGGGGTCTTCAAAAGTAAACTTTTTCTCTTTCCACAGATGCTGCCTAACTTGCTGAGTATTTCTAGTGTCCTTTGTTTTCATTTCAGCTCTCGAGTGGGTGAAGCAGGATTATGTTTTCCGCTCCACATTCTGATCATTGGGTTCTGCAGTGATCATCCTGCAAAGTTTATCTCTTAAAATTGTCATGAGCCTTTTCTAAAACAAATTAATAACATTGTTACAGTGAGTACAGTAAAACCTCCAGTATCCGGCACCTACAGGATTGGTAGAAACTGGATAAGTAAATTTGCCATTTGCTTGAGATTGAGTGTAATGTGGATTGGCAAACTGACCACTAGGGGATGACAACTTTCAACTTTTGTACTTCTTACTTATTTATTTTCCGCAATTTTTTTTAGCTGGTTGCTTGAGGCTACCGGCTGCTTCAGAACGATAATTGTGCGATGAGATAGGTAGAGTAAATGATGTAATAGTCAGAGACCATCTGGGAAATAGCAATCATAGTATGATTGAATTTCTCATTCAGATGGAAGGGGAAATAGTTAGAACAAAGGAAATAAAGGAGAGTATAAAATTGAAGGCACAGGTGTACAAAGCTGCAAAGAGCAGTGGGAAACTGGAAGATTGGGAAAACTTTAAGAGACAACAAGGGGTTACAAAACGGGTAATAAGAAATGGGAAAAAGGATTATGAAAGTAAATTGGCACAAAATATAAAAACAGAAAGCAAAAAATTTTATAAATATATAAAATGGAAGAGGGTGGCCAGAGTTAACATAGGACCCTTGGAGGATGAGAAAGGAAAACTGGTAGCAAAAAATGAGGAAATGGCCGAGGCATTAAATAAATATTTTGTGTCAGTCTTCACGGTGGAAGACACGTCCAGCATGCCCAAATGCAGAGTTAAGGATGCGAATGTTGGGGAGGGCCTTGATAAAATAGTTGTTACAAAGGAAGTAGTGATGGAGAAACTAATGGGACTAAAGCCAAACAAATCACCTGGTCCTGATGATATGCATCCAAGGGTTCTGAAAGAAATGGCAGAAGTTATAGTTGATGCATTGGTGGTCATATACCAAAATTCCTTGGATTCTGGGCAGGTCCCGGCAGACTGGAAGACAGCAAATATCACGCCACTTTTTAAGAAGGGATGTAGGCTGAAGACTGGAAATTATCGGCCATTAGCTTGACGTCCGTAGTTGGAAAAATGCTTGAAGCTGTCATTAAAGATGAAATAGTGAAACTTTTGGAACATAAGGGTTCAATCAGGCAGACGCAGCATGGTTTTAGAAAGGGAAGATCTTGTTTGACAAACTTGCTAGGATTCTTTGAGGATATAATGGGTGCGGTGGATAGAGGGGAACAGGTTGGTGTTGTCTATTTGGATTTCCAGAAAGCGTTTGATAAGGTGCCGCGCAAGAGACTTATCAGTAAGTTACAGGAAAGTGGAGTCCGGGGGAAGTATATTGGCCTGGATTGAAAATTAGTTGTCTGACAGGAAGCAGAGAGTCGGGATAAATGGGAGTTTTTCAGGTTGGCAGAGAGTGGTAAGTGGGGTGCCGCAGGGGTCGGTGTTAGGCCCACAACTGTTCATCATTTACATTGATGACTTGGAGGAGGGGACAAAATGTGGTGTAGCCAAATTTGCGGATGACACCAAATTGAGTGGAAGAGCAAATTGTAATGAAGATGTGGAGAGTCTGCAGAGGGATATAGTTAAGCTGGATGAGTGGGCAAAGGTCTGGCTGATGGAGTACAATGTTAGTAAGTGTGAGGTTATCCACTTTGGCAAGAAAAATAAAAGAGCTGAATATTATTTAAAGGGTGAAAAACTACAGCATGCTGTTGTGCAGAGGGACTTGGGAGTGCTTGTGCATGAATCGCAAAAAGTTAGGTTGCAGGTGCAGCAGGTTATTAAGAAGCCAAATGGAATGTTGGCCTTCATCGCTAGAGGAATTGAATTCAGGAGTAGGGAGGTAATGTTGCAACTGTATAAGGTACTGGTGAGACTGCACCTGGAGTACTGTGTCCAGTTCTGGTCTCCATATTTGAGGAAGGATATACTGGCTTTGGAGACGGTCCAGAGGAGGTTTACTAGGTTGATCCCTGGGATGAAGGGGTTGACTTATGATGAAAGATTAAATCATCTAGGATTGTATTCGCTCGAATTCAGAAAAATTAGAGGAGATCTTATAGAAACATATAGGATTATGAAGGGTATGGTTAGGATAGATGTAGGAAGGTTTTTTGAGCTGGCCGGGGAAACTAAAATGAGAGGACTCAGTCTCAAGATTCGGGGAGTAGATTTAGGACAGAGATGAGGAAAAATAGTTTTTCCCAGCGAGTAATGAATGTTTGGAATTCTCTAACCAGGGAAGTGGTTGAGGCTGCCTCATTAAACATATTTAAAACTCAGTTAGATAAATTTTTACATGATAGAGGATGTAGGGGATATGGGGAAAAGGCAGGTAGGTGGAGTTAGGTCATAAATTAGATCAGCCATGATCTTACTGAATGGCGGAGCAGGCTCGATGGGCCATTTTTGGCCTACTCCTGTTTCTACTTCCTATGTTCCTATGTTCCTTCAACCAAATTGTTCAGAGTGAAGAGCACTACACTGAGCAGAGGTACTCACATGAGATAGGACACACTATTTAAATTCGCTGTCTTATCCAGCATCAATTTTTAATCATGCAAAATTTTCCTGACCCAAGTTCCCAGCCTAAAGTGACTTGGGTCACAGGCAGTCCTCAACTACATAACATCAGAACAGTGTTTGTCCCATGGTTATCATGAGAATCAAAAAGCATGGAAATTGGCCTTTTGGCCCATCAAGCTAATCCACTATTGTTCTTTCCACAACTTATCAACATCTTTCCTCCTCCCCAGTTTCTGCCACTTACCTATCCTATACACAAGGGCCAATTTGCAGCAACCAATTAACCTACCGAACCGACTGTCTTTGGAAGGTGGGCGGAAACCGGAGCACCCGAAGGAAACCCACACGGTCAAGGGGAGAATGTGCAAAATCAATACGCAGATGGCATTTCAGGTCAGGAATGAACCCAGGTCACTGGTATTGTGAAGCAGCAGTTCTACAAACTGCACCACTGTGCTGCCTGCCGTCCATGATTATGTGGGCATCAAAGGACACAAGTTGCAGCTCAAAACTAATTAGTAACCTCTCTTTCTCAGTGTATTCAAGGGTCTCAGACCTGAAAGACTACCATTTACTGTACATGTTCAACCCCTATTTGATTTTCCAAAATGCATGATCTTGTACTTGTCAGGATTAAGTTCCATCGGCCAACATTCTTCCCAACCCTTCATCTGATCTATATCCTGCTGTATCCTTTGACAACCTTCCTCATTATTACAACTCCATCAACTTCTATGTCATCAACAAACTTATTAATCATTACCTTCTACAGTCATATCCAAGTTGTAAATTTTTATCACAACCGACAAATGTCCCCATACTGCTACCTGCAGTATGCCGTGGATCACAAACTTCCAATCAGAAAAGCATCTTCTAACATCTGCCTGTCATCATCAACCAGTTTGGATCCAATTATCCTAATGTGGCTTAACCTTCTGGATCAGTCCATAACTGGTACAGAAATAATGTCTCACTAATGTCAATGTAGACAACATCCATTTCTCTGTTTTTATTTTGGACTTTAAAAATAACAATGTTAAAATATTGCAAGGGGCATTAAAGTTGACACAAATATTTATCATAAATGCATTGTCAAAGAGGATAGCCAGGATCAGTGAGAGGCCTTCATGAACAAATACTGGTGATATTATAAATAGTAATAAGGAAATGGCAGTCTTGCTGAAGAATTGCTTTTCATCAGCATGTACTGTACAAATCCCTAGGAAATTTATAATGCATGAGGGTCCTTGCTCACCAAGCTCCTGTGTGGGATATAAATGAAAGCCTTCTGTAGAACCATGTCTGTCAGTTCCTTCATCTTAATTTGATACATCCTCAATTAATCCAATAGTTCAGCAAATCACAATTGTCCTTTCATAAACTCTTGTTGTCCAGCTCAATCAAATTACTAAATATTTTGATACCTCTCATTCTTTGGCCAAATTAAAATATTCATTATTGGGAAGAGAACAACCTTTGCTCATACATGTTTTCTGAAAAAAATTGCACTGATCAAGTGGTAAGTCAGTGCCTGGAACATCATTAACTTCAATCGTAAATGTAATCAAAATCCCACTTGCATTTTCCTCTCTCCAGCTGCCTGATACACAATTAGTTCTTGCTATTTTTACAAGGGTACACAAGTATATCACTTTATGTAAATAAAATACAGTGAATACATTTTATAAAGTACAAACTTTGTACTTAAAAGAAAGTTGTGGTATAGGAGTCTCAAGAAAATTACTCAAAGCAGCCTCAAGGGCTATGTGTTCCTCAACAATTTTAACCCAAATAATGTTTTAACATTATCAACATGAATGTAGATATTGTAAAATCACCTTGGGCTTCACACTTGCACTCACAGTATAGACATGTACCCATTGAATCATTCCTGAAACACAGTTAACAAAGTTCTTTGAGTCACAACAACTATTTAACAAATATTCTAAGAATATTTAGGATTAAGGCCAGTAATTGTCCTTGATTGATAGAGTAGTACAAAGCAATTTTATTTTACATTGTCCCCAAGAGGCAAAACTGCTTCCCTATAGACCATTAATAAGCCTTCTCTGCATAAGATCAGCAAGGAAATCATTGTCCTACTAGACACATGCTTATAAGCGAGAGTTACTACACAGGCAAGGCATTTCCTCCACAAAAGACAGGCTTATCCATTCTACAAGGGAGTTATACATTTCAAGGCTAGACAAGTAACAAGAGTGTGGCTAAATTCTCAATAAGGCAGAATGGGGCCATTCAGAGGCCATGTGAAGAAGAATGGTTAAGCTAATTACTGATACCAGAGGGCCACCTGATAGGAAATGCTGGAGAAACTTGGGTTCCTTAACTTTTCAAAGGTGGCTCAGTAAATACAAGGGATCCTCACAAAAAATATATTTAGCATGGTAAACAGTATGGAAAGGTCACTGATCCAGTATGCCACTGTTGAGTTAAATTGGGATACTTGGCCAGAAAAGCTTAAAACACCCAATAGTAAACCTCTGCTGTCAGGAAGCTGTCTTTGAACAAAAATGACTAATAGGTAAATCAGGTGTAGAGTTTAGGATCCTAGGATCTTTAAGAACAAATGAGTTGATTTACCTTCCTCCATGTTTTTGTCCCTTGTTAAGTTGGGCAGCATCTGTGGAGAGAAGCAGAGTTGACGGTTTAGGTCAATACCCTCTAATTGACCTGAAGCATAAACTCGGTTTCTCTATCTACTGATGCTGCCTGAGTTTAGTGTTTCCATCATCTCCTGATTTTATTTCAGATTTCTTGTAACTGCACTTTTTTACAACTTGTTCCTAGTTTTCTATAAATCTTTTGAAATTTTCTCAAAATCAACACCTGACACAAATTAAGGTTCATTTGCATATTCTTTTTTAAAATGTCCTGTACACAGTTTTTCTTATTGTCACTAGGAAGGAGATTTGTTTAATCCATTGTTATAGGCCCAGAGGAGCCCAAAACCCAGCAGCAATAAAAATTCACCAAGACAAATGGTTACTTAAATAAAAGTAGTTTTTAATTTTCTTTAAACATAAAAACAGGATCAAACTTTAACTTATTAGTATTAAATTAACCCCCTTCTAATTCTAAGCACACCTGTGTGTAATGTGTGTATAAGTTCAGAAAACTTCTTTGATTCACAGTCTCACTTCTCACTCCTCCAAGTTCACTGGTATCAGGCAATTCTTATACTGTGCACAGAATTTAACCTTTATGAATTTTCACCAAGCTCTGGTGTTCAAAAGTAACTAGTTACCACTCAGGAAGGTTCTCGTTGGTTTCAAAGATAGATTTGTTGCTCATTGGACACAAACAAACTGATTCCTCCAATCATCCACTTCTTCCTGAAGAAACTTGCCCCATCCTCTCTCTCTCTCTCTCTCTCTCTCTCTGCTTGCAAAACCACGTGATCTTCTTAGAACAGCAAACTGCATTCAGACAGATTGCAGCTCCGGACCCAATCTTCTGAGTCCATCATCTGTTGCTTTCATAACAATAATCCATTACTCCACAGCCTGTCCAATTAACACCTACTTATGAAGTCTATAGGCATTCTTCAAAGCTTTTGCAAAAGCACTCGGAGCCTGGACTGTTTGGCTTGAGCCGAGCTCTGGCATTTTAAATGAGATCTGTCTTGTGAACTGTTTGTATTTGTTTGTGACCTACACTATCCCCACAATCTATCTCCTTCAAAAGCATATCTATGTACAATATAAAATCTGATATAATCCATCACACCATCAAATCCATGATATCATATCACCTTCATTGACATTGCATTGACATTTTAGTGATCTGGATGAGCACTTAAGGCCATAAGAAGCAGGAGTTGATCAGGTGATGACTGAAAACCATTCTGCCATTATGCAAAATCATGTCTGACCCTTTACTTCAGTGTGACTTTCACTATCCATCTCCATTTCACTTGACTCCCTTAATTGTTTACAAAAAATAGACATGCATTGATGTTGTGCCTTCCACAACTTATGGCTATGTTAAAATGGTTTATTAGCAATTTTCTTGCAATTTACAGAATACCTGAGCACTTATTTGCAAGATCCCACAACCATCAAGGTGAAAATGATTTGATAGTCTGTTTTATTTACCATATATTTTGGCATGCAGGTCGAGTAGTGAAACCCCAAAAAAACTCTCAAAAAATGGGGGTTGACCTATTTTACAGATATACTTTTGATACCTTAAATTCAACTCAAAATTTAATCCACGCTGATCCGGCATATAAGTCAACCCTTGAAAAACCAAAAAGAAAATGACTGTGACAGATGTTCATTGAGATTTTTATTGAAAACAACTACACAATTAGCACCCTTCAAAATTGCTATCTTTGTCTGAAAACAACAACACATTTAGAAACCTTCAAAATCCCTCTCGCCATCATCATCTGAAGCAAAGATGGCAGCAAGTACATCCATACTCTCACTGTTTAAACAGTCATCACATGGGTCCCAGTCTGTATCTGATGAGGTGGTTTCAGCTTCATCGTCAATGTCCCACAATAAATCTTCCCATCAATTGAACAAGTGATACCGCACTTTTTAAACGATTTTTATCAGTCTCTAACTTTTCCCATGCCTTGAGCATGAAGTTACACAGCACCTCGTGATGCAACACGCATTATCCCTCCTTTTGTAAATGACTTTTCTGCACTCAACATCCGTGTATTCCATTCCTTGCGCACACGGTCTTTGAATGGGTTTTTCAAGCAGACATCGGGAGGTTGCAATATAGACATCAAACCACCCAGGATAACCGCCATGTAAGTACTATGTAGTGCTAATTTACTTTTACTGTTCTCAGTTAAGTGGCTATAAAACATATCCCAGACCAGCAAACTCTATTTGTGTAAACCACCTGGCTGCCTGTTCCATGTATTATCTATCCATAGTTTTACACCATTTTCAATCAACCATCCTTTTTCATGAAAATGTACAAAATGCCTGCCAGAAATTTTATTTTCGGTTTAATTTTGCGCTTGAAGAATACCATGGGTCTTAACTTTGTCCCGTCGGTCATGCGCAATAACACCATGGGAAACCTGGCTTGATCTTCTGGTTTGCACAATTTTAATACCTTTCTATTGCCTATTCTGTCAAAATTCATGGGGGTTTTGTCCACGTTTCCCATATTTACCAACGCAAACTGGCATTTCTGCCAGTTCCGTGTAATAAACTGGTGAAAAGTTACAACTTTATGATCAAGATCTTTTAGTAGTTTCTGAGCAATTTTTGTTTCTTGGTGTAATACCAGATTTTTCCTGTTCATGAAATGATTGCACCGGCTGACTGTAGCCTCAAAATCATCACCGAGGTCTGGGTGTGACTTTGTCCACTGCAGTGCAAATGTTGTTATTTTATTTTGGGTGACTATGTAGCAATCTTGCCTCCGTTCACGTCCCCATTCTGCAACCTGGTTTTCCAACTCTGGCCAACGAGTAATTCCTTTTCTCAAAGAACATTTGCCTTTTTTGTATTTTTCTTAAAGTCTCTTCTGTCTTCTTCCAGTCTCTTACCAACTTCTCATCCACATCAAATTTTCTTGCAGCAGCTCAATTGTTGGGTTTCTTGGCCATTTTTGTCACTTTCAACTTAAAGCTTGCTTCATATTTTCATCATGAGCTGTGTTGTGTCGATAGACTCTCTATAATAACAATCACCTCCACCCAATGTCCAGCAGATAAATCCACGTAATCTATCAGGGCTGACGTATACTCTGGTCAATGGCCCAGAGCTTTGGGGGTCGACTTGTTCACCGGTCAATGGGGTACCTCAGGCAGCCAGAAAAAAGGGTTGACTTAAATGCCAGATATACCATAAAACCCTTAAAATGAGGCTGAAAAAGGGGGTCGACATACGCCGGTTGACTTATACGCTGAAATATATGCTATAAGTCATAGGGTCATACAGAGAGGCTTTGGAGAGGATGTATAATTTCTTCAAGAAGGCAGGCATACCTTGAAGAAGGCTCAAGCATAAAATGTTGCTTTAGCTTTTATGGTTGCTACGAGACCTGCTGATTTCCTCATGCATTTCTGTGTTTTTAGTAAAACCACAACAGACTTTTGTGTTTTACTCCTTTCACTAGGGTCCTGTCTAGATTAGATAGTACTAGCTTTAAGAAGAAGTTGGACAAACAAAGTATTTTTTTCTGGAGCGTTGGAGGTTGAGAGTGACCTGATAGAAAAATTACGAAAGGGTAGATAATCATAGTCCTTTTCCTGGGGTGGAAATGTTAAATTTTAAAAGCCATAGGGTAAGAGGGGGAAAGTTTAAAGGAGATTTGCAAGGCAAATGCCTGGAACAGAATCAGAATTTATTGTCATAACAAGTCATTAAATGTGATGTTTTGCAGGAGTATCAAAGTGCAAACATTCATATTATAACCATCTTACGACAATTACTATTAAAAAAATTTAAATAATAGTGGACGAAAAGTAAGGCAGTGTCTTTGGTTCATTAATTATTCAGGAATCTGATGGCAGCGGGAAAGAAATTGTCCTTGTGCCGTTGAGTGCTCGACTTTAGTCTCCTGGCGAGCCTTCTTTGTGATTGCATTAATATGGAGGCTCCAGAACAGATCCTCAGAAATGTTGACACACAAAAATTTGGTTCTTGACCCCCTCCACCACTGAGCCCTTGATGAAGGCTGGGTCATGTTCCCCTAGCTTCCTCCTGAAGTTCACAAACATCTCCTTGGTTTTGCTGACGTTGAGTGCAATGTTGTTGGTGTGACACCATTCAACAAGCTGATCCATCTCCCTCCTGTACACTTCCTCATTGCCATTTGTGAAAATTAAATTCTTTAAACATAAAAACAGGATCAAACTTTTCTTATTACTATTAATTTAACTTAACCCCCTTTTAATTCTAAGCGCACGTGTATGTAATGTGTGTATAAGTTCAGAAAACTTCTTTGATTCACAGTCCAATCTCACTTCTCACTCTTCTAAGTTCACTGGTATCAGGCAATTCTTAAACTGTGCACAGAATTTAACAAAATGGTTACTGCTCAGGAAGGTTCTTGTTGGTTTTCAGACAGAACTTTGTTGCTCGTTGGAGACACACAAACTGATTCCTTCCGATCAGCAACTTCAGTGTCTTGCTGAAGAAACTTGCCCTATCAGAGTTTTCCAGATGATAACCTCTTTCTTTCAGGTTACCAAGAGTTCCTTTTCTGTTCCCCTTATCTCAGGCAAAACATTATACAGCCAGCCATCGCCTCTTGTATGGACCACAAGGGCTTTGAACAAGCTGAACTCAGAACTCACAACCCGTCTTCAAAATTGGGTTTTAGATAAGCTTCCAAAAGCCACTGCAGAAAACCCACAGTCTCTCTCTCTCTCTCTCTCTCTCTCTGTCACACTTAGGGAAAAATTGTTTTGGCTCTCTCTGCTTGCAAAACCACATGACACTCCTAAAATAGGACACTCCACCAAAAAAGCTTGCTGACTCCCAAAATCAATTCATGAGAGACCTTATCAGTTTCCAGAGATGGGCCCTTCCATTTGCACTTCGTTGTGAAAATCTCCAGCACAGGAGTTCATTGTCTTTGCAGACTTATGCATAAATCTTGCACTTTAAAATGAGATCTGTTTTGAAGTGTTTGCATTTGTTTGTGATCTAACTAAAACTCCACAAATTAGCTTCCAAAAACATAACTATACATAATATAAAATATAACATAATTGTCACACCAGCACTGAGGGAATAATGATACTGAAGGCCCAGTTATAGTGGATGAAGAGCAGAAGTATTTATGAATTATTATTTTTGAGGTGATCCAGAGCCAAGTGTAGAGCCAACAATATTGCTTCTGCTGTGGAGCAATTGAGACAATAGGCGAATTGCAATAGGTCTAGATTTTTACTTAGGTATGTGTTAATTCTGGCCATTACCAGCCTCTCAAAGTATTTAATCGCAGTAGAGGTTAGTGCAACTGGGCGATAGTCATTGAGGCAGCTCACTCTACTCTTCTTGGGCTCCGGGATGATTGATGCCCTTTTGAAGCAGCTGAGAATGACCGACTGCCACTGTGAGAGGGTGAAAATATCCGTGAACACTGGCTAATTGGTTGGTGCAGATTTTCAGTACCCAGCCAGATTACACCATCAGGACCTGACACCTTGTGAGGGTTCACCCTCTTGAATGATACACTGATGCCGCCCTCAGAGACAGATATCACAGGGTCCTTACCCATTTCAGATATTCTTGTAGGTACTGTTTGGCTCTTCTCAAAATAGACATAGAAGGTGTTCAGCTCAGCAGGTAATGAAGCATCATAGCCATCAATAGCTTTCACCTTTGCTTTGTAGGCTGTAATGGCCTGCACTCCCTGCCATAGCTGGTGTGTATCTGTCTCTGTCTCTGTCTCCTCACTATGATTGACCGCTCCACAAGGTAGCCAGAGGCGGTCCTGCTGGCCGATACAACCACCGAGACTTGCTTCAGGGAACTGATTAACACCTAGGTGTCAAGGTTCAGAGCATCGGACCATATGACCTCTTTTAGAGGTACACAGTTCACTTCAGGGCTCTAGGCAGCACTGGCCAATTTGTTGGGAACCCAGCTCCACCATACCATGGCTTACCACCCGCAGGCCAATGGGTTGGTGGAGCAGTTCCACAAGCACCTAAAGGCTCAGCTCAAGGGATCGAACTGGGCAGATGACTTACCCTGGGTCCTCATGGGGATCTGCACTGCATTGAAAGACTTCAATGCCTCTGCAGCCAAGATGGTATAAGGCACACCGTTGGTAATACCAGGGGAGTTCTTGGCCATCACCAAGGACCTGGAGGACCCCATGGCCCCCTTGACTAAGCTGAGGGAAGAACTGGGCACTCTAGGACCTCCACAGCCTCCACCACAAGGCCAGGCCAAAACCTACATCCCCAAAGACTTACAAACCTCCAAGAACATTTTCATTTGGATGGGGGCACACTGAACACCTCTGCAATGACCATATGAGGGGCTGTATAAAGTAATTAGACACAACAGGTCGACATGTGTGGTGGGGACCACCTCAAATCAGCACATCTGGACATTAGCCAACTAGTCTCCCTACAGTCCCTGCGTCGCAGAGGTAAGCTACTGAAAGTGGTGAACAGCGCTCCAATTGCTGGTTCTGGGGTGGTGTCATGTAGCGGCCCACTAACCAGGATATGACCAGGTACACAAAATGGCCAATGAACATGGCAACCACGCAGATCCTGCGAGGGCCAATGACCTTTGCCCCAGATGATCACTCACACACCGGGGAAAAGCGAGCAATGGTGGGAACGCCACCCGGTTGAAGATTGGTGCTGCTGCGATTTCACTCCCGACGTCAGCAGTGGGGAATGAATATAAGCAGAGCTGCCAGTGCCATAAATCAGTCTTTGACTTCGACTCCTCGTGTGTGTGTCTTCCTTCCATACTAAAAGGCATTTAGACAGACACATGAACAGTAGAGAATTGGAGGGACAAAGAGCATGTGCAAGCCAATACGCAGTTTAAATTGGTTTCATGGTTAGCACAGACATCGCAAGCTGAAAGCACCTGTTCCTGTTCTTCATCACTCCATGTTCCAGCACAGAAACAGATCTTTGGCCCATCCTGTCTCTGCTGCCCATTGTACCTACCTACACTAATTAATTTACCCCTGTTAGGCCCAAAGCCTTGTCTTGTTACTGCTGAATTGCTGTGGGAATCCATGCTTCCATCATGTCCTCAAGCAATGTATTCCAGACTCCAACCATTTTGGGTCTGGGAAATGTCCTCAGATCCCCTCTAAGCCTCCTACCACTCAACTGAAATGTATGCCCCCTTGTCTTTGCTGCTCCTCTGTGGTTATGATTTTACTATATGAGTAAAAAATATTCATCGTTGAGAGAGAGAGAGACAGAGTGAGAGACTGAGAGAGAGAGAGAGAGAGAGAGAGAGACCCTTTCTTTTAAGTAGTGCTATGAAATCTACCTGACAGTTCAGGCTGGACTCCAGACCAGTACCTGATCCAGAAGATGTCACTATCTCAACAGATGGGTAATCACCATTCATCTCTAAGTTTTCTGGAGCAAGGCTTAAAGCAGGGCTTATTTTCTCAATGCTGGTCAAGAAACTCCTAACTCTGGGCCTCTGCATCCCACTGTGCAACTGGAACCTTGACTTCCTCATCAGAAGACCACAGTGAGTATGAATTGAAAACAAGGTCTCCTCCTCACTGACTATCAACACAGGTGCACCTCAAGGATGTGTGCTTAGACTTCTGCATTACTCACTATACACCCATGACTGTGTGGCCAGGCACAATTCCAATGTTATCTACAAGTATGCAGATGACACCATGATTCTCAGCAAGATCATAGATGGCAATGAGGGAGATGGATCAGCTTGTTGAGTGGTGTCACACCAACAATCTTTAGTTAGCAAAACCAAGGCGATGATTGTGAACTTTAGGAGGAAATAAGGACCCAGTCCTCATCGAGGGCTCAGTAGTAAGAGAGGGACAAAAATTTCAAATTCCTGGGTGTCAACATCTCTGAGGATCTGTCCTGGAGCCTCCAGGTCAATGAAATAAATAAGGTTCACCAGCCGCTATACTTGGTGATTGGGAATGTCACCAAAGGCTCTCATGTACCATGGAGAGCATCCTGGCTGATTGCAGTGCTGTCTGGTATGGAGGTACCAATCTTCAGGACAAGAATAAACTCCAGAGGTTTGTTAACTCAGCCTGCAACGTCACTCCATCGCGGACATCTACAAGAGGCAGTGTCTTAAGAAAGCAGCCTCTATCCTCAAGGATCCCCACCACCCAGACCATGCCTTCTTCACTCTGCTACCATCGGGAAAAAGGTACAGGAGCCTAAAGACAGGCACTCAGCAGCACAAGGACAGCTTCTTCCCCGCTGCCTTCATATACCTAAATGATCAATGAACCAAAGTCACTGCCTCTCTGACTATTGGTGCACTATTTTTATTTATTTTTGTAAGGAGGTTTATATGAATGTTTGCACTGTGATGCTACTGCAAAACAACAAATTTTGTGAGCTACAGTCAATGAAGCAACTCTTCCCAGCTAGGACATGGTGAGAAACAAGGTAATGGAAAAGGAACCGAGATACTGAAATGTTAGCATTTCCAGTCACCCCTGTCTGGTCTAAGACTGAGATGTGAAATGAAGCTTGTTTGGATTTGTTCAAAATAGAAATGGAAGGAACATGGAAATTCCAAAATATAAACCTCCCCTGGACCCTCCACAATGCCAACACTGTATAGGGCTAAAACTCGCAGTACTCCAAATATGATCTGACCAATGCCCTGTAAAGCCTCAGCATTACATCTTTGCCTTTATATTTTAGTCTTACCAAACCTTCTACCTAAATGCTTGACCATACACTTCCCTATATTCCATATGCCTTCTCTTTTCCTCATCTCCCAATCCATCCAAGTCTCTCTGCAGACTCCATTCTTCCTTCACATGACTCACCCCTCCACCTTTCTTTGTATCATCTGCAAACCCGGACACAAAACCATCAGTTTCATCCTCTAAATAATTTCCCTTCAGTGTAAAAAGCAGCTGACCCAATATCGACTTCTGCAGAACTCAACTATTCACCAGTAGCCAGCCAGAAAAGGCCCCCTTTACTCCCACTTTTTACCTCTACCAATCTCTACCAGTCAGCCAATCTTCTATCCATGCTAGTACCTTTCTATTAATACCATGGATTCCTATCACGTGTAGCAGCCTCATGTTCAGCACCTTGTTAAAGGCCATATGAAAATCCAGGTAAAGCAACATCTTTGTCCATCCTGCTCAGTGCTTCCTCAGACAGCATCTCCCCTGAAGGAAACATGGTGGCGGGCTTATTTTATCTTACGTTTTGAAATTTAAGAATGGACCGTAGAATTTTATCAACCACTGAAGTCAGGCTACCTGGACTAAAATTTCCTCTTTTACCTCTCTCCAGTGTCATTAGTGGTGTGACATTAGCAATTTTACAGTCTCTGAACCATTCACAGCTCTGGTGATTCCTGAAAGATCACCACTAATGTGTTTACAATCTCTTCAGCCATCTCTTTCAGAACTTTGGATTGTTTTATAAATTGCATAGTGTGATAATTAACCCAGTCTGGCCACTATGACTTCAGACCCACAGCACTGTTGTTGACGCTTGACACAGCCTAGCAAGCTATTCAGTTCATGGTCATGTAGGAATGGGCATTCATCTTTAGCCTTATCAAAGTGTCCACCTCCTGTTAACGACTCATCAAAAAAATGTCCACCAATTTTCTTCTAAAATACTATCATTAGTAATGACAGAATTTATGATAGAACTTTGATTAAAGTTCTGTGGAACTTCGATTTCAATTTTGAAAGTTGAGGCTTGGAAGGATATCAGGGTTTGGAGGAGGAGATGTTATAGAAATAAATGAGTGAAAGGAAGCTGGGGAAACAAACGCTGCAGCTGCTTGAATCTCGAGTCAACAAAGAGAATCTGGAGGGACTCAGCAGGTCAGGGAGTATCCAGGAGTAGAAATGGTCAGTCAATGTTTCGAGTTGGGACCCTTTATTGAGACTGAGATTGTCCAGCTCAGAGCAGCAAAGGCTCATGAGAGATTCGCTGTTGAAATTGAAAGAATTTTTGATGGGGTAGGTGAGAGGAAATCATTTATAGTGGCAGAAAGACCATCAACTACAGCACATAGATTTAAAGAAATTGCAAAAACAAAAACAAGCCAGGGGGGAAATAAAGCGATATTCTCATGTTCTGGTTTTGATGCACTGCCTCAAGAGGCAATGAAAGCTTGCTCAATAATTCCATGCAGAAGAAAAGCAGTTACAGAATAAAAAGAAACATTTTAATATTTGTGGAACGAGCAGGAGAGTCGGACTGATCACATTTCTCTTCCAAAGACCTGGCACAGAGCTGATGGGCCGAACAGCCTCATTGTTAATGACCTGCCTCTGGACTATGTTTTTATAGGAAAAGTTAATCAATAAATCATGCAGTGGCATCATTTTGAAAAGTTTCCATATTCTTCTTGTGCAAGCTTCAGTGATTGGTATATGAAGTGTGATGGGGAGAAAGTTCTTGGACCGCTGTTGATTGATTAAAGTCCTTCTATGAGCGACCCCTCCTGAAGCACTCATCCTCCATTATTACGAAGAGCTGTGCCCCCAGCTGATTTAATCATACTTTTGATGCATTCACAACACACTTCAAAGCTGCAGCAGAGAATGGTACAAAAGACACAGGGTATAAATTACAAACCAAATTCTGTGCTTATTACTTTATTAGTTAGTTGTTGACTGATTTATAAGGGTTTGTTCACTTGCTCAGTATCCTGCTGTGCTTTGTATTAGTCTAACCTTCCTTTACCTTCTCCAGAGGTCTCTACGTTGTATCAATACCAGACTATGTTGTGACGTTATTTTAGAACTCCTCAATGAAACTGAGCAGCATGTGTATTTCATTTCTGATTCTTTCCGCTTCACAAAGAATATCTCGCCATTTTAATGGGAAAGAGCCTGGCCTGCAATAACTGCGGGATCTGCAACAATTGCTTTTATCCATCTCTTGCTCCCATTGAACCTCAGATTCTCTATGTTGCTTATAATAGGGGGCTGGTATAGCACAAAAGGAGGCCATTCACCTTATCTGTACTGTCTCAGTGTTATGTGTCACAAGTTGTATGGGGGCTTCAATGGATATTCAGTGAGGTAGGATCATCCTGTAGCTGCATAATCAATTGTAGCTGAGGCTGTGCTCACTGATGAACTTCCACAGCTCTCTGAGGTAGAGAACTCCAAAGTTTCACCACAGAGAAAAGTAATTTATCTTGACCTCTGTTTTAAATGGGCAACCACCAATTCTAAAAGCATGGCCCTGCTCTAGATTTGCTCTAAATTGACCTGGAATCACATCAAATTCACTAAGGACAGCAAATTGGCTTCTCTCTGATATATGGTCTTATTAAAATTTAATATTTTGTTTATTTCATGATTACTATCAGAAATGTAAGTGTTTTATTTCCAGATTCATTTAATTGACTGAATTTGAATCACCCATGATGGGAATTGAACTTGGATCACAAGATCATTACCCCAGGTCTATTTGGATAATTAGTACGGTTACTTTGCCACCATTGCTATCATATCCTTCTTATGTTCTGTTATTCAACAGTGACTGCCCATAGGAAGCAACAGGCTACAAAAGGCAGCAAGGTTAAAAAGAAGTAGAATCATTCTTATCCAAGGATTACACTGGACAACAAAGATTTTGCTTCCTGAACACTTTTGGGTCTATTTTATGGATTTGAGGTTCCTGATCTCAAAAATCACCTTAACAATTTCATATCACACACTGTTTGTTTTAGATATAACCTATTTTTGTGATTTCCTGGCATATTTAAGTCTGCTTCAAGCTTACAAAACCATGGAGTCCAACATGCCATTGAAAATTCATTTTCTGCATTTGCACTTGGACGTCTTCCCTGCTGATCTTGGGGCAATCAGTGACGAACATGGTGAAAGGTTTCACTAGGACATTGTGACCATGGAAAAGCAGTATCAAGACAACTGGAAGCCATCAATGCTGGACGACTCTTGTTGGACTCTGACACAAGAAGCATCAGGTGCTGAGTACAAGAGAAAGTCATTTTTAGGTCAGTTGAACTAACACAATGTGCCAGCATCATGATGTGATTAAAAACAGCACCGTATATTTCGGCGTGTAAGTCGACTCCCTTTTTTAGCCTCATTTTAAGGGTTTTATGGTATATCCGGTGTATATGAGAGATCTTTGAGAGATTTTTAGAGGTTCACAACTCGATTTATACGCTGAAATATATGGTAAATTCAATAAAAGTTAATTTAATGTTTCTCAGCTTCCTATATACAACAAATTTGAAATGATCTTTGTGTTCAGCTTGAAGTTGTTTATCATAATCCCCATTATGTCTTCAGGATACAAACCTTTTGAAAAAAAATTGTTGTCCAGTGCCAAATTCCTATGATCTCCCATCAATAGAAGCAGCTTCTCTATATCTGAGAGAGGGGAAAGATTTTAAAGGGACCTGAGAGGCACATTCTTCACACAGTGTGCTGGATATATGGAACACACTGCCAGAGGAGGTGGTAAAGGCAGGGATAATCATAACATTTAAAGACATTTAGACAGGTACATGGATAGGAGAGGAATAGAATGGAATGCATCAACACAGGCAAATGGGATTAGCTGGGTTCACATGTACAAGTTGTGCTGTAGTGTATCTGTAGGCTGAAATGATGTAAACGCTCTGTCACTCCCTCTCAGAAATGTGCTAAGTTTCAATAAGGTCACTTCAGAATCAAAATCAGAATCAGGATTTATTGTCATGAACAAGTCATGAAATTCACTGTTTCGTGGCAGTTTCATAGTGCAAACAGACATATTATAACCATCTTACAACATTGCTATTAAAACAAATAATAATACTAGTGCACGAAAATTAAGGCAGTGCCTTTGGTTCATTGATTATTCAGGAATCTGATGGCAGCAGGGAAGAAGCTGTCCTTGTGCTGCAGAGCACTTGACTTTAGGCTCCTATACCTTTTTCATGATGGTAGCAGAGTGGGTAGTGGGTGTCTTTAAGGATAGAGGCTGCTTTTTTAAGACACCACCTCATGTAGATATCCTTGTTGGAGTGAAGTCTGGTGCCTGTGATGTCGCAGGCTGAGTTAACAACCCTTTGGAGATAATTCTTGTCCTGAGAGTTGGTGCCTCCATACCAAGCAGTGATGCAACTAGCCAGAATACTCTCCACAGTTCATCTATAGAAGTTTACAAGATACTTCAGTGACATACCGAACTGCCTCAGACACCTAACAAAGTACAGCCACTGGCGAGCCTTCTTTGTGATTACATCAACGTGGAGGCTCCAGGACAGATCCACGGAGATGTTGACACCCAGGAATTTGAAGTTATTGACCCTCTTCACTAGTGACCCCACGATGAGGTCTGTGTTGTGTTCCCCTGATTTCCTCCTGAAGTCCACAATCATCTCCTTGGTTTTGCTGACTTTGAACACAAGGCTGATCTATCTCCCTCCTGTACACTTCCTCACTGCCATTTCTGATTCTGCCGACAACTGTGGTGTCATCGGTAAACTTGTAGGTGGCATTGGAATTGTGAACTTCTTCATGTATCAAACTTTAGTTTAAATAGGACAAGGAAAGAACTCAAGCTTTTGGACAATAGCTGACAATCCCTTCAACTTTTTCAACAGACTTGCTTTCTTGGTTTTAGCAGTCTGTTTAAGTGAGTTAGCTGTTTCACAATATAAAATGTTAGATAGCGTACATATAATAAATATTCACATAGTAATATTTTGCAACCTGGTCCCAAGGACAAAAGTGCGTATATAACAAAGAATTCTACCAAGCTAGACAAATGTTTTACCTTTAACTATAACATTAATTTCTGATACACAACCTACATTACAGTGAATTATTAAAATTATAAATAAAAACTGAAAATGCTGGTGATGCTCAACAGGTCAGATCAAGAGAGGCAGATTTAATATTTCAAGCTAATGACTTTTCACCAGTTTTGTATTTTCGATTATTAAAGTCATTATTTTAAAGGCACAAAATGAGAGATGTTTAGTGCAATTTACTGCAAGTTGTAGTATTTGCCAAATAAACAGCATTGTCAGAGCCAGCTCTTCAACGCTTGACGTCCTGCTTTGCGGAAACTGCCAAAATGTTTGGCCTGGAAGTCAGCCTGAAGAAAACTGAGGTCCTCCATCAGCCAGCTCCCCACCATGACTACCAGCCCCCCCACATCTCCATCGGGCACACAAAACTCAAAACGGTCAACCAGTTTACCTATCTCGGCTGCACCATTTCATCAGATGCAAGGATCGACAATGAGATAGACAACAGACTCGCCAAGGCAAATAGCGCCTTTGGAAGACTACACAAAAGAGTCTGGAAAAACAACCAACTGAAAAACCTCACAAAGATAAGCGTATACAGAGCCGTTATCATACCCACATTCCTGTTCGGCTCCGAATCATGGGTCCTCTACCGGCACCACCTACGGCTCCTAGAACGCTTCCACCAGCGTTGTCTCCGCTCCATCCTCAACATCCATTGGAGCGCTTTCATCCCTAACGTCGAAGTACTCGAGATGGCAGAGGTCGACAGCATCGAGTCCATGCTGCTGAAGATCCAGCTGCGCTGGATGGGTCACGTCTCCAGAATGGAGGACCATCGCCTTCCCAAGATCGTGTTATATGGCGAGCTCTCCACTGGCCACCGTGACAGAGGTGCACCAAAGAAAAGGTACAAGGACTGCCTAAAGAAATCTCTTGGTGCCTGCCACATTGACCACCGCCAGTGGGTTGATAACGCCTCAAACCGTGCATCTTGGCGCCTCACAGTTTGGCGGGCAGCAACCTCCTTTGAAGAAGACCGCAGAGCCCACCTCACTGACAAAAGGCAAAGGAGGAAAAACCCAACACCCAACCCCAACCAACCAATTTTCCCCTGCAACCGCTGCAACCGTGTCTGCCTGTCCCGCATCGGACTTGTCAGCCACAAACGAGCCTGCAGCTGACGTGGACTTTTTACCCCCTCCATAAATCTTCGTCCGCGAAGCCAAGCCAAAGAAAGACTTCTTTTCAATTCACATATCCTTTGGCAGTTTTCAAGTCCTCATAGGCAAGTGTCCATCTGCTGAATGTCAGTGTATGGACCATGTAAGTCCTAATAATTTAAATATTTTTTATTCTTTCATGGACTGGTAAGGGTAGTTTATGGTCTGTTTAGAAATCAGAATATTTTTTTTAAATTGTGTTCATCTTTGGCATCTGTTCTTTGCTAGGTTGCCCATTCCAAATTGCCCTCGAGAAGATGGCAGGGAGCCGTCCTTTATCACTGTCATCCTTGTGGGATGAAGTTATCGCACTGTTGGAAGGAGGTTCCAGGAGTGGCCCCCAGAGCATTTTGTGTTTCATAAGATCACCTCATATTCATCAAATTTACAAACAATACCTTACTCAATAGGACAGCCTTCCCATCCCCATAATTAGCCAGGTGTGGCAAACCGCGTCATTCCATTATCAAACCAGCATTTGTAGTTGCGGGCCCCCCCGCAGAATCAGCAGTTCCCAGTGGCTGGGTGGCACAAAGAACTCTGGGAGGTGCGTGACTTCAGAGGTCGGGTGTAGCATGAATAAAAGCTCTCACAACTGGAGGGAGAACATACGCTTTTATTAGCTTATAACTGAGGGTAGGGTCTTACAGTAGCCTTCAGAAGGGTTCTGGGTTTAGGCGGGAAACCAGAGTTATTTATGGGTAGACAGGGACAGAGCTAGTCATCACCACAACACACCACCAGTTCACTACATTCACCCTTTCCTGCAGAATTAGGGTCTGTGGCTGAAGACAGAGAATGTAGATTCAGAAAAAAAATCAAAAAATATATAGTTATTTACAAATTTGAGTGGCCTGGAGGTCTGGAGATCCTGGAGAAGTGCCTTAATACAGGGGGGCCTTGGGTCTCCTGGTCACCTTGTGAGGGAGAAGAGGCGGGCTGGGTTTCTGGCTTTACAGTGGAGTGGGATGCACTTTCCTCCTGAAATGGATCCCCTGGGGGTGGCGAGAATAAACTCCGTGGCTCGCAGGGCATTTGAGGCAATGGACCCTCTGTTCTGGTGGGTGCCAGGTCCCTAATGGAGACGGTGTCCTCCCTGCCATCTGGGTACTCCACATAGGCATATGTGGGATTGGTGTGTAGCAGTTTCACCCTTTCCACCAGGGGGCCAGTCTTGCTTCTCCTCACGTGCTTCCTGAGAAGGACCAGACCAGGAATGGTGAGCCAGGTTGATAGTGTAGTTCCCAATGCCAACCTTTCGAAAGTGAATAGGAGCTCATGAGGAGTAACGTTGGTCGCAGTAGATAGTAGCAACCAGATGGAATAGAGCATCATAGGAAGGATTTCCTGCCAGTGTGAGTTTGGAAGGCCTCTTGACTTCAGAGCCAGTTTGATAGCCTTCCAGACCGTGGCATTCTCGTTTTCAACCTGCTCGTTCCCCCAGGGGTTGTAGCTAGTAGTCCTGCTGGATGCAATGCAGGTACTGACGTAGCTCATCACTCATAAACGATGAGTCCCGGCTGCTATGAATATAGCTGGGATATGTGAACAATGTGAAAATGGAATCTAGGGCCTTTATGACTGATTAAGTGGATGTATCTGGGAATGGAATGGTGAAGGGCAAGCGGGAATACTCATCAATGACAGAGAGGAAGAAAGTGCTCCTGTTCATGGAGGGAGAGATCCCTTAAAATCGACACTGAGCCTTTCAAAGGATCTGGATGACTTGATCAGGTGTGCCTTTGCGGGGCGGTAGAAGTGTGGCTTGCACTCCATGCAGACCTGGTCATTTCCCTGATATTTTCCATGGAGTAGGGTAGGTAGCGCACCTTGACAAAATGAGCCATGTTTGTAACCCCTGGATGGCAGAGCTCATTATGCAGAGACCACAGTTGACCGGTGTGTGCAGAGGCACAGCTTCCTCTGGATAAGGCACCTGGAGGGTCATTAAGGGCTCCTGGCCGATAGGCAATGTCATAATTGTAAGTGAAGAGCTCGATCCTCCACCTAGAAATCTTGTCATTCTTGATTTTTCCCCTCTTGACATTATTAAACATGAATGTGACCGAGCACTGGTCAGTGAGGAGCCTAAATTTCCTACCAGCCAGGTAGTGTCTGCAGTGCCTCATGGCTTCTACAATGGCTTGAGCCTCCTTTTCCACTGATGGGTTCCAGAGGTCATGGCCTTTAATGTCTGTGAAAAAAATGCAACTGACCTGCCCGCCTAGTTGAGGGTAGCAGCCAGGGCTACGTCCGAAGCGTCTCTTTCAACTTGGAAAGGTACATTCTCATCCACCGCATGCATGGCGGCTTTCACAATGTGGTTCCAGAGGTAGTTAAAAGCCATATGAGGTTCAGCCGAGAGGGGGAATATAGTGGCTTTTAAGAGAAGGTGAACTTTATCGGTGTATTGAGGGATCCATTGGGCATAATATGAGAAAAACCCCAGGCATCTCCTCAAAGCCTTTGTGGACTTGGGAATGGGGAGCTCCCACAGGGGACGCATCCTATCGGGATCGGACCAATGATGTAGCCAAGGATAGCCAGTCGTTTAGTCCTGAACATGCACTTGCTAGAGTTATGCAGGCGTTATGTCTCAGACTTTATGAAATCTCGATCTGCTGTGCTGCACCTCCTGCTCTTGGTAGCAACAGGTTTGCAGTCTGAGGACAATTTCAGAAAGAGAGATGAGGGGGTCGATATTCAGTGTGGAGAGGCTGCATGTGGGTTCTGATTTTAGGTGCCTTCTGTTCTGAACCGTTACAGGGAGGAGGGGACCAGAATACTCCAAAATCACGCTTTTAAGGTGACACACAAGTCCAGACCCAACAGCACCAGAGCACACAATTCATCAAGTACATACAGGCAAATCGTACAAAATTCCCTCCCTTCAAACGACAAATGTACTATACATTGTTGTTTTGGGTGAATGAGTTGCAAGGAATATGTGATAATTGGAAGGATACATCTTCATGTTTTATTTTTGCGCAGTCCATGAGTCTATGAAGCTTTCCATAGAGCCTATGTCGATTTTGCATTTAGTGGAATGTCCATTTACCTTCACAGTCACTATGGAGTTGCTGAGCTGGTGAGGTCTGTCCTGATCTAAAACCATCAAGGCTAGGTCCCCAGAGACTCCATACTCCTCAATCGAATGGCCCCCAATGACTTGGGTTGCCTGTGGGTCAGATAGTGTTCAACCTCATGCTATGGCAAGATGGCCACCCTCCTTCTTCCGCCAATGAAGATGGCATCAAGTTTGAATTTGAGTCGCAGCAAGATGGCCGCCAACCCTTTTTGCACCGTTTCCTCACTGCCACCCTTTGTTTTTGTTTTTTTTAATTTTTTTTATTTTTCACACCATAAATCACATTAGCCATGATACACACTTTTTCTTTTTCACACATATACAGTGACTTTTTCTCACCCCCCCTCCCTCCTCCCAAGCCAACCCCCCACCCCCCCCCCCATCCATTTTAGGTATACAATCTAGGTTACATTAAACCAGTCAGACAATGTTGTCATTCAACAAAAATACACCAGAAATTCTACTGAGTCCATTCTTTTCTTTCCATCTCCTTCCATCAACTTAGGTAATGATTGTCCCCGGTAGGTTTTCGCTATTGTATTTAATGTAAGGCTCCCATATTTGTTCGAATATTTCAATATTATTTCTTAAACTATATGTAATTTTTTCTAATGGAATACATTTATTCATTTCTATATACCATTGTTGTATTTTCAGATTATCTTCCAATTTCCAGGTTGACATATTACATTTTTTTGCTACGGCTAGAGCTATCTTAACAAATCTTTTTTGTACATCCTCCAAATCAATTCCAAATTCTTTGTTTTTTATGTTACTTAGGAGAAAGATCTCTGGATTCTTTGGTATATTGTTTTCTGTTATTTTATTTAATATCTGATTGAGATCTTCCCAAAATTTTTCTACTTTCTCACATGTCCAGATTGCATGAATTGTTGTTCCCATTTCTTTTTTACATCGAAAACATCTATCAGATACTGTTGGGTCCCATTTATTTAACTTTTGAGGTGTAATGTATAGTCTGTTTAACCAGTTATATTGTATCATACGTAGCCTTGTATTTATTGTATTTCTCATCGTTCCAGAACATAATTTCTCCCATGTTTCCTTTTTTATCTTTATATTTAAATCTTGTTCCCATTTTTGTTTAGTTTTACCATTTGTTTCCTCATTCTCCTTTTCTTGCAGTTTAATATACATATTTGTTATAAATCTTTTGATTAACATTGTATCTGTAATCACATATTCAAGGTTACTTCCCTCTGGCAAACTCAAACTGCTTCCTAATTTATCCTTCAAGTAGGATCTCAATTGGTAATATGCCAGTGCTGTATCTCCAGTTATATTGTACTTATCTCTCATTTGTTCAAAGGATAAGAATCTACTTCCTGAAAAACAATTTTCTATTCTTTTAATCCCTTTTTTTTCCCATTCTCTAAAGGAAAGGTTATCTATTGTAAAAGGGAGTAACTTATTTTGCGTCAATATTAGTTTTGGTAATTGATAATTTGTCTTATTTCTTTCTACATGAATCTTCTTCCAAATATTGAGGAGATGATGTAATACTGGAGAAGTTCTATGTTGTACCAATTTTTCATCCCATTTATATAATATGTGTTCAGGTATCTTTTCCCCTATTTTATCTAATTCTAATCTCGTCCAGTCTGGTTTTTCCCTTGTTTGATAAAAATCTGATAGGTATCTTAATTGTGCGGCTCTATAATAATTTTTAAAGTTTGGCAATTGTAAGCCTCCTTGTTTATACCATTCTGTTAATTTATCTAGTGCTATCCTCGGTTTCCCCCCTCTCCATAAAAATTTCCTTATTATTTTCTTTAACTCTTTGAAGAATTTTTCTGTCAGTTGTATTGGCAATGCCTGAAATAAGTATAATATCCTTGGAAAAATGTTCATTTTAATACAGTTTATCCTTCCTATTAGTGTTAGTGGTAAATCTTTCCAATGCTCTAAATCGTCCTGTAATTTTTTCATTAGTGGATAATAATTGAGTTTATATAATTGGCCGAGATTTTTGTTTATTTATACACCTAGGTATCTTATTGCCTGCATTTGCCATCTAAATGGAGATTCCTTCTTAAATTTTGAGAAATCCGCATTATTCATAGGCATTGCTTCACTTTTATTTACGTACTGCCACCCTTTGTTGACGTGTAGCACAGCGCGGGTTTGGGTGAATTCAGGGCAGACAACTTTGTGCTGGAATCGGATCCGGGAGCGGTGCAGGCCGTGGACTTCCCCAGACTTCCTCTTGCATGGGAAACCCTCCCCTATTCTTGCCATAACTGGAACACACTGAGTCTTCAGCCAGGCAACGCAATCGGGCATGCTGGCTCTTGCCGCAGACAAAGCACTCTGTAGCACAGGAATGCTCCTTAGTGCAGGAAGCAACAGCCATGAGGGCTGGGGTAGTGGGAGCACCCAGTCCTTGGAAGGGGTCACCTGGGTGAGCAAGCTCACTGGCTTCGAGGTCGTCATTCTCGGGCTTGTCCTGTTCCAACGATTTGGCCAGTTCAACGTTGCTAATCAGTTCCTTCTCACCCGACTCGAGTCATTGCTGCCTCATGCCTCAAGCAGACTCCCGCGACTAGAATGTCCTGGATCTGTTCTTCTTCACAAACGCGGCTCATAGCTACTTTGTACCTGCACTTCTTGGCAAGCATCCACAGATCCAGCAGGTTGTCATCGATGGTCTCGCCTGGCTGTTAGTGATTTAGAGCAAGTCGGTGCCTCACTAGGACCTCGTTTTATGACTTCAGGTACTGAGCCTTCAAAGCCTCGAAGGTTGCATCATATGTAGTGCAGTCCCTGATGACTGCATACCCTTTCATTCCTACCCTCGAAACAAGTACAGACCTCCTGAGTTTCTTGGTGTGGAAGACATCTCTGGTCATGTTCAGGTAGGCCTGGAAGTAGTCTAGCCAGTACGTGAACTCCTCAACCATGTCAGGGGACAGAGGGTCTATCAGCAGCGTACCTGGCTTGAGTAGCTCTTCCATAAATTAATAAAATTGTAGTGTGAATAAAAGCTCTCACAACTGGAAGGAGAACATATGCTTTTATAGCTTATAACTGAAGGTAGGGT
Organism: Narcine bancroftii; assembly: GCF_036971445.1. Classification (NCBI taxonomy): domain Eukaryota; kingdom Metazoa; phylum Chordata; class Chondrichthyes; order Torpediniformes; family Narcinidae; genus Narcine; species Narcine bancroftii. The sequence continues at coordinate 248,451,020 of NC_091470.1, read as the reverse complement.
CTCACAATAGTCTTCAGAAGGGTTCTGGTTTTAGGCAGGAAACCAGGGTTATATATGGGCTGTTAGGGCCAGAGCCAGGAGGCGGAGCCAGACATCAGCATAACCCCCTACCAATGAATCCCAGTTCACTGCATCGGGAGAATGTGATAGCAGCGCCAACTGTAATTATTTAAACTCCTGCAAAGATTCCACTAAACAGTTCTATTGGTTCAGCTCACAGACAACTTCGGTTGTGCTTTATTCGCTGCACCACTCGCTACACAGGTCAAAAAACAAACTGCTGGAGGAACTCAGCAGGTCAAAGTCTTAATGCAGGGTCTCGACCCAAAATGTCAGCTCTCCTATTGACCCACTGAGTTCCTCCAGAACATTGTTTTTGGCTCCAGATTCCAGCACCTGCTGCTTCTTGTGTCTTCCTTTAACTTCCATTGCTACTTATTAGATAAAAAGCCGAAAAATTCTCCTGCTCAATATTTCCATCTCAACCAACATCATTACAACATTAACATTACTCCCCGTGGGAGCTACCTATGTATAACTTGGCTGTCATGTCTCCTGTATTATAATAGACTTTCACCCTTTAAAAGTAGTTTACTGGCTGTTCAGGGATGCCCTGATACTTGGAAGAGTGATTGCATGTGCAGTTGACTCTTTTAAGTCATGACATTCATATAGAATTGCTACAATTATATAAGGCTTGGTGAGACCACCCTTGGAGTATTATGTTCTATTTTGTGTCCATGGTGACGAAAACATATATTTGGCACAGAGGGACGGCAGCAAAGGTTCATCAGAATAACTCCTGGGATGAAGAATGAGAATGAACGTGAATGTGTTTATTATCAAGTATACGACTATAACGTGCAGATGCAATGAAAGTCTTGCTGCAGCTTCCCACTTAGGTAAATCACACTCACACAAATTTTATAATTTAAAAACTGCAAAGAGATAAAAAAACAAAAGGAAGAGAAAAATAATCTTAATAATAATAAATATTCATAGTTGGTTGACCAATAGGGCAAACAAATGTGTTCTGTCAGTGGTACAGACAGATCTTTGTCAAGTCAAGTTTATTGTCACCTGATTTCACAAGTACAATCTGACAAAACAGCATTCTCTGGTCCTCGGTGAAAAGATAAGCAGACTCACAACCAGACATATCATACATATGGACAAACAATATATATGCAGGATAAGTATTCATATAAATAAATAAATATTAGTTTGTGAAATGAGTTAGTGTGAGCAGTTCCTTTGGTCGCTCAGCATTCTCACTGCCCGTGGGAATAAACTATTCCTCAGCCTGGTGGTGCTGGCTTTGATTTTCCTGAATCTCTTCCCTGAAGGAAGCAGCTGAAAGATGCTGCATCCAGGTTGATTGTTGGTTGTTATAGTGTTATGTTTCAGGTGAGATGGGGAGATTGAAGAGTCTGATAGCTGTTGAAGCAGAGCTGTTTTTAAACCTACAAGTGGCAGACTTCAGGCTTCTGTACCTTTGTATTCAGTCAATTAAGCATCAATTCAACAAAACTGGATGGGGATATGATTAAAAGGCACAATTCTGATAGGGCTAGACAGACTGGATGCAGAGAGAATATTTCCCCTAGCTGGGAGAGTGGGAGATGAGCAGGAGGGGTCTAGAAGAGGGATCATAGTGTCTCTGGATGCAGAGTAAGGCATTTACAACTGAAATGAGTAGAATTTCTTTACTCAGAGGGTGAAACCATTGGGGGCTACGTGGCTGAATATCAAATTCAAGTTTATTATCATCCAATTGCTCAAGTCCAACTTGACAAAACTGTGATCTCCTGTCCTCCGTGCAAACATGCTGGCACACCACCAGATATAACGCACATACAGACAAACAATACTTATTCAGGACAAATATACATCTAGAAAAGCAAATAAATTGATATTATTTGGCAAATTAATTAGAGTCTTGGATGGTTAGTATAGGCAGTTCCTTTGGTCTTTCAGCATTCTCACTGCCCCCAGGAAGAAGCTGTTTCTCAATCCGGTGATGTTGGCTCCTGTATCTCTGTCCTGATGGGAGTAGTTGAAAGATGCTGTGTGTGGGGTGGTAGGGATCCTCAATTATTTTGCACGCGCTCTTCAGACAGTGATCCCAGTAGATCATGTCGATGAGGGTGGGGGGGGGGGGGGAGGGAGGAGACCTCAGTGATCCTCTCTGCCACTCTCATGGTCCTGTGGATTAACCTCTGATCCAATTCTCTTCAGGAACTGTACCACACTATAATGCATCCAGCCAAGACACTCTCAATAGAGCTTCTGTAAAAGGTTGACACGGTGGTGGCCAGTAAGCTTGCCCGCTTTGGTTTTCTCAGAATTGTGTCTTCCACACAAATGAGGAGATGTGTGTCCATGTTAGGTCAATTGTTAAGTGGAATCCAAGGAACTTGGTGCTCTCTACTCTATCCAGTAATGAGTTATTGATGTATAGTGGAGGGTGATCCTCCTGAAGTCCACAATCATCTCCTTCATCTTGTCCACATTGAAACTCAGATTGTTATTCTCACACCATATCTTTTTCATTTCTATCTCTGCTCTGCATTGTTGTTGGTGATGAGGCCAACCACTGACAACTTGATGACACTGTTGGATTTGGATCTAGCGATACAATCATGGGTCAGTAACATGAACAGGAGTGATCTGAGCTCAGAGCCCTGAGGTGTATGACAGGGCTTGTTGTTCTGCTACCAACCCAAACAGACGGTGGTCTTCCTGTAGGAAGCGAGAACAGTTTCTCCACCAGCATCTGGGGAATGATTATGTTAAATGCCAAGCTGAAGTCAATGAACAGCAGCCAAGCGTATGAAGTGTCATTCTCCAAGTGGGTCAAGACAGAGCGTAGGGATAATATATCTAAGAGACTGATTGGATTTCTAGATCTTATAGACATTAAGAGAATGGCGAGAGGTTGAAAATATGATCTCTGCATAGATGATCATCCATGGTCGTGTTGAATGGCAGAGCAGCTTCAGAATGCAGATTAGCCGATTCCTGCTCCTACTTTCAGCAGTAAAACTCTACAATGTGATTCACAATATTTTGGAAAACTGATGCATCTGGGTCAACTGAATGAGTCCAACATTTACTTTAAATTTATTGGGGTCCCATTTCCTGCAATTTTATGAAACTTAAAGAATTGGGGATCTGCTTCTCCTGCTCCGTAAAACTCTCCGAGGATCCTTTGCCCTTCTTCTTTTCAAGTCACAATGGCCCATTTCCTGCCCTACTTTTAAAACTCACCAGGGCACCATTCCAATGCCCCATTTTAAACTGACTTGGATCCCATTTCCCACAATTCCTTTAAACTCGTGATACCTTTTATTCTGTGCTCCTTTAAGCTCAATGGGAGCCCATTTCCCCGACTTTTAAACTCAAGAGCCCTGCTTCCAACCTTCCTTTCACTTACTAAGTTTCACTTGAAAATGTATTTTACACCAAATGATTGAAAATAAGAAGAACATTTAAAGTGTGTTGATAGGAGTAAAGTCCAATAGTTCAGAAAATCTGCAAGTCCAGCATTACCAAAGACCAAAAAGCTTTGGATCATTGGAGTTTTTTTTTTGCGGGATGTGGATTTCAGGTTCCAAGTTATAGTCAGATATTCTGTATAAATATACTAACAACAGTAAAGTGCACAGAAGCCATTTCAAAAGTAGTAGATGAATTAGTCTTAAAAAGTTTGAAGAATGTGTGTCCTATTGGGTTTTAAGTTCCAAGATACTGGTAGTCCAAGAGCTTTGCTAAATTGGACCTTTCGATAAATGACTCCCTCAGGAATTGTCTATGTGCTTCCAGTGAATGATTTAACTGTGTGAAGAAATGTAAAAACACATTCACTGATTTACTGCAGGAAATTCAGATGTTAACAATGGGGAACTTTCACTTAACTTCACTTTAAGATAATACTTCTGTTAAACACATGATGCAAGCAATGGGGAAAAAAACTCCCTTTTGTCTTGGAGAATCAAGTGAACTCCTGTTCTTCCCAATATTTATGATTTCGCCGGCTTTGCCTCGTTTTATTTTTTTTAATTTAAAGCAATGACATGACTCCAGAGTCCTCAGTTCTCACTGTGCTATGCTTTCTTGTTTGGATATAAATGCAATTTAAAGAATTTGAAATTTGGAACTGCAAAGATGGATGGACAACCATTTTGTGTGCAACTCACACACACAGCCTCAATTAGAACCGGCCGGATTCAATTCTGAATTTACTCCTGTTAACTCTACACTCTAATAGAAAATCCATTTTAATTTTGTTTCAAAAATGATTGCAGCACTAGATAGTCTATTTTTAGCTCCTGCAACAACAGAAATGTTAAAGAGGCAGTGGAATGCTAACAATTGCATTTTATCAACCTTAAGGTTCTGCTGGGATCTTTGGATGGGGGTAGGAGAGAGGTAGGAATAAATGTCTGTGACATTGTCATAAAACTGGGAGGGAGAGAGAGAGAGAGAGAGAGAGAGAGACTGTTTTGTGAAAATGAAAGATATTTCCACTATTGGCAATGTAATACTCTATATCTCAGTAGATCCTTATTCCATTATCTCTGCAGATAATTAAAACTGGTGCAATAGTTACCGGAGGTTTTTCCCTGTAAAAATAACTCTGACGTCCACTCTTCAAGCAAAACACAGAAACATGCTCTTATGACCCCCTCATCCATGCTGACCAAAGAGCCTATCCACTCTAATCCCATTTTCTCCCATTAGGCCTGTATTCTTCTATTCCTTTTAATTCCTGTTATAATTGTATCCGCCTGTGTCACATCCTTTGGCAATTAATTCCAGTTATTCACCACCCTCTGCATAGAAAACCTACCCCTCAGATCTCCTGTGAAAAACATCCCTTGGATCTCCACTTAGGTTCAGGGCATCCTGGAGATCAGAGAGTTTTGCGAGTGAGGGTGGGGGGGGGGGGGTTAATGATGGTTGGAGTCATGGATGTGGCACTGCTGAACACAGGCCACGTTGTTCTGGGAGTGTTCACACTCTTCAAGTCAACATGATCCATTTACCTGATCCACTCTCTAAAACAAGCCATGTACAATTGTGATGTTTAAAAGACATTTAGATAAACTTATGATCAGGAAAGGTTTGGAAGGATATGGGCAGAATGCAAGCAAATGGAACTAGCTCAAATGGACGACATGGTTGGTTCGAACAAGTTGGGCAGAACGGTTCTTATGATATATAGCTCTATGATTGTGTTAATGTGAAAGCTGAAACAGGTACAAAAAAGCAATCACTTTCTCTGAAAGAATGAGAAACATTTGGAGAGATGATGCCTATAACCTGCTTTGGGAATTAAACACACCCATTTTTGCTCAATAAAATGGAGACAGGGCTGCTTTTATATACCTTGCTCAAGCCACAGAACATGCATACAAGAAATACATGGTGTTTTTCAAAGGGAAGTACACATGGCATCCTCATAAAAGATAGGATAGCATAACATTACATCATGAAAACCTGTAAGTAATAGGATCAGGAGTAGGTGATCCTTGAGCCTGCTCTGCCATTTAATAAGATCATGGCTCACCATTTCTTTGTTCCCTGGGAAGTAGCTGACCAAATATTTATTCATCGTATTTTTCTGTTTTTCCTGCTTAGTGAGTCTTTAATTGATGCCTTGATTTCTTTGGTTACATAATCACTCAAATATGAGGGAGGTTTCTGACTGGGTGATGGATCACAACAGCTTAAGTATTGAATTGTTTATTATCACGTACCGAGATACAGTAAAGAGATATTGACTCGTCTGCTTAAACCACTCCTTCTGTCCTGCAGGTGTGAGGCCCTTCCAATGCCGATTTTGTTCTTACAGTGCTTCTCAGAAAGGGAATCTGAAAATGCACCTACAGTACGTTCATTGTGTACCTTTTGACAACTGCTTATATCCAGAGCACCGCTTCAGACTCTCCCAGGGTGAAATCAATCTCTACGAAGCAGTTTGATCTCTCTTCGCTTAATAATCATGTTCCTCGAGCGACTATCCTGGAATGAGAACTTTGCCAAATTCATCCCATCTTGGGAATCTCCAGATTTCATCATTCACATGCAGCAGAAAATGGTGAAAGTCTTTTGGTGATGCAATTTGCTTTAGGCCTTAAAAGGGTCTGGATCATGCTTTTCTGGCATAAAATCAGACAAAGACTGACTGGTTCATCGGCAGAGTCTGTTCCCTATAGACAGTTACAATAAGTAGTGCTAGTGATGGAAAAGTGAGCAGCTACTTGGAAAGCATTTTTATTGACTATTTGCTTTGGCAATGAAAACTGGTTAAATCTTCGCTGGATCCCACCCATGGTTTTTCCTTTGACAGGCTTGAGAAAATCATCTCTGGGTTTGAGACAAACCGATGCCATCAGTCTGAGACAAGATACACCAGATTGGTTATCAACAAAATACAGAAACTTGGACAAGCAACTCTTGTCACATAATTGAAAATGGCTGTTAAACTTGAAAGACTAACATTTATCAAAGAGGCTTTCATTCTTTTTAATTTAATGACTGGATTTGGCAAAACTAATTCCTGTAAACAATTAAGACACAAGTCACGTCAAGAGAAATGCTATGTGCTATCTCCATAGCCCAGATAATGCAATTTAATAAGAATGTGTATATTTTTAATAATGGCATATTAAGTAGCAGAAATACACCTCTTCTGTCTAGGCTTCACTTTGGGCCATTATAGAACAAAGGGATACTTCTCTTGACACAGACACAGATACAGGAAACAAGGACAGTTTTCCAACAAGTAAAGCTATCCTATTTTTATGTTATTTAAAGAAAATTTCAGTGTCAGATGCATAACAGCAGAGAATCATGCATTCTTTATTCATCAGGACTCAATAGCAAGTTTAATCCACCCGATTTGGTATTATTGTGTAAGTCGTGATATCAATTGCTGTGTACTCCAGTTAATTACACTGTTAATTTTCACTGTGCAAGTGGCAGATCAAGAATCAATGAGGCTTGAGCAAACAGAAAACTTGATCCATTATGGATATGACAAAATTCCAGGAGTAGAACAGACTAATTATGAAAAAGTTTGCCCTATAACTGTGAACTACAAAATTGTATTCAGAAATTAAAAGAGGAACAAGAAAGTATGATTCCATTCTTATCACTGAAACCTGACACATTTTTTAAAGCATTGCCATTATCATGGTATGTGCGATTATTCTTACTGATATACTCTCAAGGCAATACACCAGGGCATCCAGTAAAAATATATCGAAGATTTTATAGTTTTGAAAGTCAGGTGGTTCATCCTTTTTTGAGTGAGAAAACATTTCCCACTTGACAAAGTTGGGAAGCTGGATGCACTTCTTCCTTTTCCCCATAAAATCACTGTTCCTTGTTTTAGTTTCAAGATTTTGTCAGCTTTATCTGAGAAGACCCCAAATCCATGTTTATATAACCACCTCCAACAGGAGTAAAATCTGGGATGAAGGCTCAGGGCAAGAATAGTCATTCAAAGTATCTTGCAGCCCATTGTACCTGTGCTAGCTCTTTAAAAGATCTCCTTGAAACTATAGTAAATGCCAGTGACAGGCCCATTCCCACCAGCACTGTACCCCAGTATCATACAGTTCAGACTCACTTGACCAGAACTTTACCCTTGTATTATCAGTGCTATTAGAGATATAGACAACTGACAAGAACTGTATTTCTGTATTATACAGTAACAGACCTGCCCGACCAGTACCGTTCCCCAGAGTTACACAATTCAGATCCACCTGACGAGTACTGTATCCCAGTGTTATCCAGTGAACAACCTGTCCACAGCCTCCTTCATTACAAAGGAAAAACTGAACTTGCACCTTGCATTTATAAACATTCTTCCCTTCATAAAACTGAGATAACACTAACCTCAGTTGAGTGTATTAAGTTCAAATTGTTCTTGTAGTGAGAGGGATCCCCAAATTGTTCCTACCTGGAACCCAATACTGAAGATGACTGTAAAATAAATTTTCAAATAAGGGTGGATTCTTCACAGAAGTGTAGAAATGTATTACACAGAAGGGCCAAAATGTCAAAATGCTGAAAGCGGAATCCTCTTCTATTGTTTGCAGTCACTGCATTATTCAGTAATACATGCCCATCAAACTTATCCAAAGTCATCTTACTCAATTATCTGAAACACCCCTTAATCCTCCACATCCAGAGGAAAACTGACAGTCAAATGGTCTGATTATCTGAGATAATCTTTCCAATGCTCAATAGTTTTTCAGAGGAGTGTCACCTCATCAACAACTCAAGAGAGAGGTGCAAACAAAAATAGGTTCAATTCTATGGCTCAGAATCTTAAAATGATTTTGCTATTATGTGATTTTTCTTGTTATGTTTGTACCAAAAACCCATAAATTGAATCTATACTTGGCCTCTAAAGATTTCCCAAAGAGTTTAGTTGAAGAACGTGTTCTTTAATAAACAGTTAGACTTTCTTTATGTGTTAAAAGAGGCTACCTGTGTTTGTGGTAACCTGCTACTGCATTTCCACCAAAGCCATTGTCACCTTCAAAGTGCCAACAAAGCCTTTGATCATTGAAGGAGGAGGATTTCTGAAGATCTAGACCTCAGACCCAGCACAAAATTCATGGTATATCAAGCAGTACCGATCCTAGCCTAGTCGACATATATGCTTCAAAAACTTGGACCATCTCACATATGAGTACAGCAGGTATCTCAAGGAACTGGAAAAATACACCAAACATGTCTCTGCAAAATCATCTAAATTCAGGAAGGACAAGAGTACCCAATGTCAGGGTCCTCCACTTAATCAGCAGCCCTAGTTATTCTCTGACAGACGCTTTGGGCATTCCTGATCTCTGATGCAATAAAGGAGGGAAATGTTCAACGATGAGCTCAAAGGCCCCTTGATAAAACATTCTCAGCAGCTCCTCGGAATCTGTAGTCCATGACTCTTTAAATGAGAGAAGAAACATTCAGGATGAAGTTGAAAACCTGTGGACCACAACAACAGGAGCATCAGGATGCCAAGTGACCCAAGCTGTGACTCAGATTCAGTGCTGAGGGCCTGAGGCAGATGGGAATGCAGACCTTACTTCCACTGCATTCTATATTGGTAGAGAGCAGGACCTGGAATCCGAGACATGCTGAATAGCAGAACACATAGCTTGTCTCCCATTGGTTCTTCCACCCATTTCTGAGCATGAAATAGCCCATACTACGAAATAGCCATAGTCATCTGTAAATCATTTATTAACAAGAAACAATTGAATGCAGGTAATGTCTATTGTCCAAATTAGTAAGCGACCTCAGAAGCATGCTGTATTTCCTTGCACTTCTGAGCAAGTAAGGTCATTGGTGCACTGTTTTGGACTAAGCAACGTGTGTTTTGACAGGACCAGTACAAATAAATGTTGGCCTTTCCAGCAATGTCAACCCGATTGTAAACCCCCTGCAGTTCGTGCATTCACCCATTGTCAACATCACTGCAAATTATTTAAGACTGGAAGTAAGTCTGCAAGAATCTAAGCACGTTACCTCAAACTACATTTTAAAGTGCATTTAATCACTACATTTGTATGTTTTGACCTTTGCTTCCCAACTTGTGATACACCTTTCACAGTTTGTGCTGGGAGCACACAACATTCATCAATGTTTCACTCTGGGGATATGTCAACCAGAACTAGAAACATTTGGTGAACTAGTTTAATTCCCATCCAATAGAAGGGGTGATTGAAGAATATTGATATCTTCCCCTACCCAATATGCCTTCTATAAGACCATAAGACTTAGAATCAGAATTAGCCCATTTAGCCCATCTAGTCTGCTCTGCCATTCTGATCATATTTTTCCTTTCATTCTCCTAGCCTCTCCCTGTATCCTAATCAGGAAGCTAATAATCTCTGTTTTAAATATACTCAATGACTTGGCTCCCAGCTGTGTGGGGCAATGAATTCCACAGATTCACAACCTTCTGACTGAAGAAACTTCTTGTCCCTGTTCTCAGGTGACATCCTTTTATTCTGAGGCTGTACACTCTGGTCCCAAACTCTCCCACCACTAAAAACATCTTTTCCATATTCAAGCTATTCAGCCCTTTCAGTACTCTCTGGACCCTGAAGAGTCATTCATTATAAATCCAAAATGTTAATAATTTAAATTAAACCCAGTCATAGTAACCATTGCAGAATTGTGCTGCGATGTGTTATTTTAATGATTTGTTTGATAAATATATTTAATGCTGTTTATATTTGGTATTTATTCTCTTTTTTGACTATCAATGTCTTTTATAAAGTAAGCACATGTTAAATTCATGTGTTTTTAAATAACATAATTTTAACTTCTGCCTGAGCAGGTTAATAGGCTGTAAATGGTTTTGTGTCTATTTCTACATTAAAGGTTTCTATATTCTACTTGTTTTATGGACTTTTGGTTCCAATAAAGACTTGGCATCCTGCCATTGAGTTGTCAAGGGTGTCATCTTCAATGAGATGTTTAACCAGGCCCATGTCTGTGAATGGGTGGAATAGATGATACCACTTTGTTACTCCAAAGATTGGTTGGGTCAGAGGTCTTCCTCTGTCCCAGATGATGACTTTGGCATCACTAAATCACGATTTGGCAGCATGCTTATTGCAGGGTGTGGCACGGTTAGCGGAGGGGGCTACATAATAAGTGTATTGATTAGCACAGTGCTGTTACAGCACCAGTGACTAGGACCAGGGTTCGAATCCCACGCTGTCTATAAGTAGTTTGTATGTCCTCCCCATGTCTAAGTGGGTTTCTTCCAGGTGCTCCAGTTTCCTCCCATCATCAAAAATGTACCGGTGTCAATTGGGTGTAATTGGACGGCACAGGCTTGTGGGCCGAAAGGACCCGTTATCATGCCATATGTCTAAATTTTTTTAACTTAAAATTTTTTAAAGATTTGATTTACATTTGATTTTTTTATAATTAAAATTTAAAAATTATCACATTGCTGTTTATTATAAGTTGCGCTGTTCATCTGTCCTATACAACAGCAAGCATACTCCAGATCTTGCTTGTTTCAACTTGAAAGATTTTAATGAAAACCATTGGAAATTTCAGATTTTCCTACCAACTCTGTTTATATCAACTTCCTCTTTTATTTTCATTGGACGAATACACAATCTTTAGCAAAAGTAATTTGTTCTTGAATCTTAGTCGAAGATTTGAGGGCAGCACAGTAATACAGTGAGTCGAGCTGCTGCCTTAAAGCTCCACCAACCCAGATTCAATCCTATCCTCTGGCACTCTCCATGTGGAGTTTTCACATCCATTCATTCACTGTGGGTTTCCCCCAGGTGCTCTGGTTTCCTCCCACATCCCAAAGTCATGCAGGTTTGGCAAGTTAATAGGTGTCTGTAAACTGTCCCTTGTATATAGGTGAGTGGTAGAATTGGGGTGGAGTTGGTGGGAATGTCGGGAAATTAAAATAGAATTAATGCAAGTGGGTCTTTGACGATCAGTGTGGATTTGGTGGTCTAAAGAGTCTGCTTCTGAGCTCCATGATTCTATGATATTAATAAAAATATCACAAGGAATCAAGTGCCTCCCCATCACCCAACACTCTAATTGATCAAACAAGTGGAATCACCCACCACAGACCAGGGTGAAAAAGGAACGGAGCCATGGCCTCACCTCATCAGCAACCTGGGTTCAAACCTGACATTGAGTGCTGTTCTGTGTGGAGTTTGTAAGTTCTCCCTGAAAAATCTGATTTTCTCCCACATCCTAAACACATGCAGTTTGGTCTCCTAATTGGCCACTGTGATTTGGCCCTAGTGTGTAGGTTAGTGATAGAATCTGGTGGGAATTAATGGGAATGTGGTGACGATGAAATGAATTATTGTAAAAATGGATGTTTAATGGTTGGCATAGACTCGGTGGACTGAAGGTCATGCTTGTCTGCAGTATCTCTCCATGAGTCGACAAACAGAAAAGCTCCACTTCCTACAAGTCCACAGATAGATCAAACTTCCAAATGAGGATTGCTAGAAATACCCGGCAGCCCATCTCGTGAGAAGTTAGTTCTCCGCAGTAAGGGCTGCATATGCAGTGTATTAACACAGGCAGTGTGAGGTTCAGCTCCTAGGATTATGGAACATGAGTCTGGTAGATTTTGCATAGTCAAGTGCATCAATAGATTTGAGGTAAATGGATTTGGGTCACAGAAATGAATTGCAGAATCGACTTAAGAGACTTTCTCCTACTGCTTTGTTCCTAAATCTTTCTCACCCTTGGTCACATCTTTGTAAACTTCCTCTAAACATTTTGTAAGGTTTTTACAACTTTCCTGAGTTGTGGTGTCCAGAATTCTCCAGGACAAACTTGATGAGGCCCAACTTTGTGCCCCAACTTAAAAGCTGCAGTTTGACTTTGATTCAAACACTTCAGCACAGCAGTTGGATAATGATTTAAGGCTTGTAACAAAACAAGCTTTAAACTGCTGTAATTTTACAACCAGAAGAATAAGACAAATTAATAGTACAAAATGTAAACCAAGATCATTTACCATGAAGAAGAATTGCTCTGCTTGGCAGCTTTCAAGCTCAGTTAAGTATAATCCTGAGCAGGACTCCAAGCCTAGATGAGTTTGAGGGCTGTAGACAAACTTGGTGGTGGCTTGGGGTGGGGGTGGTGAGCAAAGGAGTTGCGGAGAGGCATAATTGTTAAAGAATAAACATGGGAAAGATGTAGACTCAAGCCAAATTAGATAGATGGGCACAAGAGGATGAGGAAAGTATTTCACTAGTTAGGGATGGAATATTGTTAATTTTGCTGGTTATATCCTGCACTCCAACACCCAACAGTGTCTGACTTGGCACAGGCTGGGGAATTGATAAGGCATCTGTGATAGTCAAATGCAACCCCCATGAGACTCCTTATGTGCACACGCATTGGTTTGTTACCAATTAATTTCCACTCAAACCATGCTTTCCTTGAATGAAAGTTCCCAGCATGAGCTTTCTCAACGAAGGTGACACAACAAAAGTGAACCTAATCCTCATCTTCAAAATGATGAAAGGTTTTGATGAGATGGATGCAGAGAGGATGTTTCCATTTGTGGTCCATTCTGTCCAAATCTTCCTCCTTCAATCACAAATATCCTGGAGGGTAGTTTATCATTTGAGCCAACAGAGTTATTCTTTCTTGACAAAAAAAAACCGTGCACAGGACAAGGCAGCATTTCAACTGTCACAGGCAGGCCACTTCACTCCAGAAGCAGACTAAGAGTCTCAGGGAGAACCTACACTGGAGCAGCATCCTGGGGGTGGTCGCTCATCATGCTTACTCAGTATTGTGTTATAGATTCCAAAAGAAAGGCAAGAAATAAATGGTTGTCAGTATTCAGATCTTAATGGTATTCAATGGAATTGACAGAGAATAGTTGCAATGGAGAGTTCCTCAGCATAGAATATTGTTTAAGTCTTTAAGGAGAAAGGAATAAAAAGTGCTAGGTTAAGATAAAGAGGAGCTTAATGGGGCATAAACGTGTGTAGAGCAGTTGGATCAATATGCTTGTTTCTGCACCATAGACTTGAGGATAAACTGGGGGAAAGAACTAGAGTCGGCATCCTTCATCACCATATAGATGAAAGAGAAATTACTCACCAAGACTATTCTGACTGCACCTCCCATACCTGTCACCTTTACCACTAAGAAGGACACGGAGAGCACGAACATGGCTACACTGGCCCCAGGAAGAGCCCCTTCAAATTACATACCAATCAGGCTTAATTGTCACCAGGTCTAAATCCTGAAACTTCCTCCTCAACAATACCTTCACAAAAAGGTCCATAATGGTTCAGGAAGGAAGTTCACCACCATTTTTTCAATGGCCATGAGGACTGGCACATAAATGTTGGCCTTTCCAACAATGTTCACCCTGAAAAATGAATTTAAAAAATAAAAGGAACTTTTCCTGTTTCTATTCCTTGGGTTCTTTAAATTCAACTAACTTTTAGAGCTGGGGGGGCTGTGGGGAGCATGACAGTTCAGTAGTTATAGGGTAGAGAAGCACTTGTATACTTGTGGAAATGATAGCAGGGAGCAAACCACTTGGAGGGGTTGGCATGGGATGATTTGTTTTGTCAAAATGAGAGAACACACGGAGTAGGCACGATCAGATGCATCTCATACTTAATGAGTTTAGAGTAACGGCTCAGCATTAACACAGTAGCCCAAATAGGCTGTTTCTATCCTGTAACTTCCTTTGATTCTATGACTTTGGGTTACTGAGAGAGTATAATACTGATAAAGCTGCTGCCTTTTGGAAGAAACACTATCCTGACTCAGTGCCAGCCATCTTAGTTGATTATAAAAGATACCCAAATTCTGAAATTTCCTCCTGGTAATACTTGCATTATTTCACTTGTGAATCTTCAGGGGTCATCTACACTATTTGGTGCTCCACTGTGGTCTCCTCTACATCAGAGAGACTTGACGCAAACGGGGAGATCACTTCGTTGAGCACCTAGGCTCTGGCCACTGCAATAGCATGGATCTCCCAGTGGCCACCCATTTCAATTCTCCATCCCATTCCCTTGCCAACATATCTGTCCATGGTCTCATGTACTGCCAGACTGAGACCACCCATAAATTGGAGGAACAACACCTCATCTTCTGAATAGATACCCTCCCACCAGATGGCATTAATATTGACTTCTCTGGTTTTTATTAAAACCACCCCCCACCCTCCTTGCTTCCACCCCCACCCCCCATGGTCTCTCCAGTCCCTGCCTCCCTTCACACAGTCTTGATAAATTCTCACCCAGTCTCTTACCACATCCAATTAACATCTTTTGTTGATCTGGACAAATACCCTATTGTTTGAATTTTGAGACTTTCTGATATATCCTCCTTCTGCCTTTTCTGATTTTTCCTTGAAGAAGGGATCAGGCCTGAAATATTGGCAATGTATCTTTGTCTCCTATAGATGCTGAATAGACCAGCTGAGTTCATCCAGCATTTTGATGTTTTTACTACAATCACAGCATCTACAGCCTATCGTGTTTCACTCTGTTACCATGCTGTATGTCTAAATTTTATATTATCAATGATACTTGTAAGCTGAATTAAAGTACATATCATGAGATTATTGTCTTCCATTAAAGGACATCACCTGGTCTATCAGGTTATGTTTCAACACCCCTCTTCGCCCCCATCTCCCCACTGGATTCTTCAGTTCTCTACCCCACTTCCCAGTCTGGTCTGGTCTCCCTTTAAACCATCATTCTCACTTCTCTTCTTATCAGATTACATCACTGGCAATCTTTATCTTTTAATCACTCTTTCCACCTATGTGACTCATTTTTCTCTAACTGACCCCTTTGTTTTTTCTTGTCTCTCCCTCTCTCATTGATATCTGCCAATCCACTACATCAGTCCACAGTCTTTCAACTCCACCTGGTTTACCAAACCCAAACAGCCACCTGTCCTACCCATCCCACACTGCCCTCTTTACATTAACTTCTTCAATTGCAATAAAGGATGGCTCAAAACATCAACCATTCTTTTTCTCCCATTTGACCTCCACAGTTTCTCCAGTAGAATGTATTTTACTACATTTCATTATTTCAGAAATGGCGAAGACCGTTTTTCAAAATCTACCAAACATTTTGGGGGGTAAACATACTTTCCAACTTCCAAGTTTTCTTCTGAATTTGCTTTTTCCTTCATCTGAGTGAACAGTAAAATCTGCATCACAACATGTTCTACAGCTAATGAAGTATTGTGGCCAACATTGCACTATGGAAAAGACAGATTTGACAAAGTAAACACTCACAAATCGGAATGTGAACTTGACTAGATAAATTGCTTCTGTTGTTCCTTGGAGTTAACTAGTAACCTATCATAGACACACAACATCTCCTCACTTGTCAGGATGGTAAACAGCGACTATACTTCTTGAGAAGACTGAAGTGGGCTACCGGCCATCATTATCTCAACCTTCTACAGGAGCTCCACCTAGAACGTCCTTGCTGGCTGGTATGGTTACTGCAGAGAAATGGATCGGATGTCAACCATAAGAATGGCAGAGAGGATCACAGGAGTTCCCCTCACCCTTCCATTGACGTGATCTACTAGGATCGTTGCCCGAAGAGGGCATGCAAAATCATTGAGGACACCTTCCACCCTACAGACAGCATCTTTCAGATGCTCCCATTGGGAAAGAGTATCAGAGCCAGCACCATCAGGCTGAGAAATGGCTTCCTTCCCTGGACAGTGATAATGCTGAACAACCAAAGAAACTGCTCACACTAACCATCCAAGATGCTCATATTTACAAAACAATATTTATTTGCATATATGAACACTTGTTCTGCATATGTATTGTTTGTCTGTATGTGTGTCTGGTTGTGTGTCTGCATTTTTTGTACTAAGGAATGGAGAACGCTGTGTCGGGTTGTACTTGTGCAATCAGATGACAAACTTGACTTGAATGAAGGATAATTATTGTCTGGGAAAACATGTTACCTTGGTTAAATGATCTGTACTTTGGGAATGGGATTAAAAGATCTGCAGCTGTTGGACCAAAGAAGAAGATGGTTTAGGGCTCCCCTTTGAAAGGACAGCTCAACACAGGAAGAAATAACTTCCAAAACCAACATTTCCAAACAAAGGTTTAAGCAAATTTTTAAATTGTGTCTGCCTAGTGCTTGAGAAAATGTCATTCTGTGACAAATCCTGGACGATTTGTTTCTGTCAAGGCCAGAGGTGGAAAATAAATCTGCAAATGAAAACTCCAAACTATTTAAGTTTAGGTTTCACACAGAGCAGCCAACTATTGGAAAGAAAGTCTGTAGAACATGAGAACAACACAGTGTAAACTGATTCTGGAATTGTAACTTTTCCCGTGTTTAAACTGGTGTGACCCTTTTCGTCTTTACAAAAGATCAAATGAAGCTTCTTTACTTTGCATTTTATTAAATGTCTTGCAAGTTTTTGTGTGAAATGTATCCTGTTTACTCCTACATTTGCTCAGTAGAATCAGAAAAATTGGACATCTCAAACCTTGTGTGTCAGCCTAGCATTTATAAATTCATCAGGTGGGATTCCAACAGGTGGGTGGCCAGAATTCTATTATGATAGAATTAAGAGGGGAAATATTCTGAGAATTCTGAACATTATTTATATTTGATTTAACAGGACTAAAATGTATTGCCTGATTATTCTCATATTGGTAGGTGTGAGAGCTTGCTATGCACATTGGCTGCAGTGTTTCCTGCGTTGCACATACTCAGCATAGCATTAGGGAAGTTGGTGCAAGCTGCATAGATGGCAGAAACATTGTGAATGCAAGGACCCTAGCATAGCATTCTGAGGTAATATTGTTGATAAAAGGATGTCAGTCAGACAAGTCATCAAAGTTTTTCTAACTTGCTGTCCGTTTTTCTCTTTCCGCCAATCAAGCCTGCTGGGGAAACATCAGAGTAATCCAGGATTATGACAGCAAACCTGCCAGTGGTTGGGGATCTGAGATTTAAACGGATTAGCATGAGAAATGTACAAGTCACTATGATCTGGAAGTGCAGATGTTGAAATCTGGAGCAGTGACAAGCTGGAGGGACTCAGAATCCATGGAGAGAAAAGGACAGTCAATGTTTTGGGCCAGATCCTTTATTGGGTTGTGATTTATAACCTATTGCCTAGGTATAATGAGTGGTGGGTGAAAATTCTTTTATAGCCTTAAGGAAATAAACTTGCTGGATTACATTGCAAGAGCAGGGACTATACAACTGACTGGAATTTTCTACAAAAGAGCCAACACAAATTAGATGAAAAAAATGCCCTACTTCACTAATTCTATAATTCTGCAAGTAAGATATAAACAGTCATGGCTCAATAAATCTGGTACCTTTGCTCTTTCTGCTTGTGAATGAGATGATGCCTGAGGATCCCAATGGCATTCCCCACTTTTGCAATTAAGACCTGCCAGAGAGTTTCATTTACTGAATTTGCTAATTTACAATGATTCCTAAATGACTTTAAATATAAAGTTGAGCAATGAAGTGCACGGGTACTCATTAGATTCTGCCTTGAACTTATGTGTGTGTGTGTGTGTGTGTGTGTGTGTGTGTGTGTGTGTGTGTGTGTGTGTGTGTGTGTGTGTGTGTGTGTGTGTGTGTGTGTGTGAAAGAGAGAGAGGGACAGAGCTGTCTCCAAAGCTTCTGCATAAAATCATCTCTTACTGCCTAAACTGTATAATAGAACTTCTCTCCCAAACAGATGGCAGTAATTAAAGAAAAGGGTATTTATTCATAGCATGCTTTATTTACACCGAAATAGAGCAGAACCAGGAGTTGATTCCTTTTTCCCAACTATTATTTATAACCTAGGCCATCCTCCATTAAACAAATGTCAGAAGCAATTAGACTTGTTAAAAAATAATGATCTCAAGATTGGTTCCATGCTGGGAAAGGTGGTAAGATGATTGATATTAGGACCAGGTCTTTGTTGTTGTTCTTCACATCAGAGACCCGTTTCTTCTGACTGTGGGAATTTTAATTAATGGCTTATTGGAGGAAAGTTACCCTCTCCCCTGAGTGTGCTTCATTTGATAGCACTCCAGCCAGAGAGTTCTGGGTTCATGTCTCCAACACCCAACTGATCCTCCAATGCAGTAGTGTGGGACTACCGCACGGTTAAATTTCTGGACGGTGTTAAGACAAGGTCTTGTATAGATATTGTAGACCCCTTTTTACATTTTGTAGCAGGGCAGCAGAAGTCTCTCTAGTGCCCTCAATAAAAGTTATTCCTCAACCAATATCCACATACACAGATTACTGTCTCTTTACCAATGAGATATTGAAGGGAGCCAGGGATATATAAATCACCTGCAGTGTTTTTTCTGTGTCTGATTTCTTCAATCTACAAATATTTAGGTGTGTGTCTTTGATTTATGAATCCATTTTTCTCTTTAACAAAGACCAAACCATTTCTACCCATAGCAATGAATAGTACCAAAATATCTATGCTGCCTTTTGCCCATTTCTTTGATTTGCAAAATTTCACCTCACTAAATGCTGTTCATAAATTTTATCCTTAAATAAACCAAGGGATTCCTGTGCTTCAACAGATACACTCACGTTAGCTGTGGTGTGTGTGTGTGTGTGTGTGTGTGTGTGTGTGTGTGTGTGTGTGTGTGTGTGTGTGTGTACTGTAAATATTCGTGTATAATGCAAAAAAAATCCCACCCCCCTTTTTCCCCTCAAAAATAGAGGGGTCACATTATACACGAGAGTAAATTTAAAAATTTTTTTTCTGCAGGCAGGCGGGCGAGCGGTAGTCAGCAGTGTGACTCAGGCGGGCGGGTGAGCGGTAGCCGGCAGCACAACTCAGGAGGCTGGGCAGGCGGGTGGGCGGAGAGACACAAGCACAACTCAGGAGGCCGGGTGGGCAGGCGAGCAGAGGGACGTCAGCGTGACTTAGGTGGGTGAGGGGAGGGGAGGTCGTATTATACACAGGGGTAAAAATTTTTTCCCCCTCAAAATGGGGG
Organism: Narcine bancroftii; assembly: GCF_036971445.1. NCBI lineage: Eukaryota > Metazoa > Chordata > Chondrichthyes > Torpediniformes > Narcinidae > Narcine > Narcine bancroftii. Next base: position 248,431,489 of record NC_091470.1, on the reverse strand, counting down.
TTGCATTATACACAGAACGCATTATACACAAATATTTACGGTAATTGCATTTATGCATTGCCTTACTTTCAAAGCATTTTATAGCCAAACTGTGTAGGAAATGCAGCAGGGAATTTGCACACAGTTACATCTCACAAAGAAGTTTGTGTGGAGTTTGTTCAATGGCATCCTTGTCCACCTCAGAGAGAATTAACAAGCTCAACCAAACGGCAGCCCCTCCAGTAGTGCATTAGTTGCCTGTAACCTTACAGATGGTGCTGCAGGGTTAAAATAACAAACTTGAGATATTTAATTTTAATGTATAGATACAGCATGGCAACAGGCCTTTCCACCCACAAGCCCATGCCACCCAAATCCATCCATGCAATTTTATTTTTTTTCTAAATTATGACAATACAGTACAGTAGAAGGCCCTTCTGTCTCATAAAATCCATGTCTCCCAATTATACCCAACCAACCTATTAATCATATACATCTTTGGAATGTGGGAGAAAACTGGAGCATCCAGATGAAATCCACACAGACATGGGGAGAGTGTCCAAACTCTTTAGAAACAGCCACATATTTGAACGTGGGTCCTTGGCGGTATATATAACTGCTACACTAGTGTGTCACCCAACATGATTTCAAATGCCACCATAGAGCAGTGGAATTTATTGTCAAGATTACAAAATGGCTAGATTGCAGTAAAAGCCAATCATATAACTTTCGAAAGGAGAAAAGTCTACTTTTTAAAATCTGGTCTGGACTAAATGGGACTCCAGACCTAAGACAAAAGTGATTGACTCTTAACTGCCATCTGCAATTGTCGTGCAAGCCACTGCTCCTGGTAATTGCAGCAGTTTGAGGAAACAGCTCAACACCACCTAGGACAATTATCAATAGGCAAGAAATGCTCATTTTGCTTATGGCATCCAAATCCTGAAAAATTCATAACAGCTAAAATAAATTACATAACCTTTTGTGTTTGGGTCTCCAAAATGGGATTTGTTCCTACTGCCTTTGAGACTCAGCACCTTCTGTCTAAACCAATGAACCAAAGAGGTGGCATGCAAAAGATGCTGTGTAACACAAATGAACAAGTTTAGGAGAGAAAGAAGGTGTTTTAAAAATGCATTTAAGGATGGCTTGTCAACAATTTTTTAAAAACTGCAAAGCATGGTCCACGAGCACATGCCACCCAATTACACCCAATTGACCTACACACCCGGTACATTTTGAATGGTGGGAGGAAGCAGAAATGCCCAGAGGAAACCCATGCAGACATGGGGAGAACATACAAATCCTTAGACAGCACCAGATTCGATCCTCACTCGCTAGCGCTGTTGCAATTACCACTACGCTAACCGTGCAGCTTCTTTAGTTCAGTTACATGGGAATTAAGAACTGATGTCAACCATTTGCCCCTTAAACATATTGATGAACCAGTGATTAATTATTCTCAGTTGTCAAGCTGTTAATAGTGAGATATCATGGCAATTAGTTCTTGGGCCCCAGCTGTCCACCATCTATGAACCATGAGACTGATTTGTTGCTGATACAAGCTTAAATGGGTTTGGAGAAGGGAGTTGGGTGTAAAGAGGCCTCAGGGGATTTTGCCCACCTTTTAAGTGTACGAGAACCTGAGGAAACAATCTTAATCTGCGGAATCAAGACATCAACTTTTGTGCATAAAACAGAAAAACAGGTTTGGTAATTTTGATTTTAAAGGGATCATTGTGCAGGTGAGTCCAAAGGTTTGGAAGGTGAATGGTGTGGCAGCCTTGCTTGTGAGGATTTGAGGGCAAACTTTGACTTTACTGAAATTAGACAGGACCTTGGTGAAATTGCACCTGAAGTATAGTATTTTTTATTTGTTGTCTTAAGTAAAACTGGAATTCCTTGCTACAGATGATGTGGTGAGTTTGCCACATGAGAGGTGGAGCCTGTATTCCACAGATTTGGGCAGGCTTGAGAGATCTCATTAAAACAGAGTAATTTTGTAGGGCTCAATGGGCAAAGGTGATCTCCTTTTCTCTTTTTCAATGTCTTGCCGGGTTGAAACATTAGGGGGCATTTAAGCAACTCTATAGATTAAAGAAAAATACGGTTATGAGGTGGAAAGGGTTTGCTTTTTTCTTTGGAAGGAATATGTAGGTCGGCACAACATTGAGGGCTGAATGGCTTGAACTGTGCCGTAATGTTCTACGTTTTAATGGCATTTAAAATGACAAGTCTCTAGTAATACATGAATAATGCCCAAAAACAGTATTCAGATTAGAATTTGAAGAGGTAAAAGATGGGATCATTAACTTGCCTCTTTAAATGTGCTTCATGTGTATGGATTGCAAAACTACCCACTTACATTTAGTACTTTTATTGTTATTTACTTCACCTATCAAGCAACTTCACATTTTAAAAAAAAAAATCAAGAAAAGTAATTTCCCTTGCAATAACAATACACACCCATATAATTTCCACTTAGCAGGTATAAACTTAAACAGGTTATATTGGTCTTTGTGGTATCATATTGCTCGTTATTGTTACATTATATATTATAAACTCCAGATTGACCAAGAGTATAATTTAATGCTATTTTCCCTTTAAAACCCAAAGTGCTCAATTGTTCTACATCTTTGTTTCAATGTCAAGCCAGATATTGATATCACAGCTCTGCCCAACTTGATACAACAGAGTTATAAAAGAGCATGCAAGCATTCAAACTAGAAATGAATGTAGGCCACTCAGCCCTTCACGCTTGTTCCATGGCAACTTCAACTCTGCATCCAATTGCAACTTCAACTCCGCATTCTTGTCTACAATTTTTTTTTTCCAAAAACTATTGGGCTCTCGAACCTCCCCAAACTACCCTAACCATAAACTACTACACAACCACCAAAAGATCTGCCTGTACTTTTGAAACATTGTTACTTTTTGCACTAACTGCAACGGTTACTATTTATTTATCTATCCTTCCATGTTTATCTATTTTTCTATCTCATCATGCATTAAGATAACTTGTGCTATTATTTTAATTTACTATCTGTGTGCCTGCAGCAAATTAAGAATGTTATTGCATCTGTACATTGTACTTAAGTATATGAAAATAAACTCTATATCACATAATGTCATCATTGCCTGTGATAGTGTTTCAGCCTTTTGCTCAAGTCTACATAAGCCTTTCTTGGAAATATTCAAAGCCTCTACTTCCAGAACCCTTTGAGAAAGTGAGTTACGGTCTTGTAAATAATCACCTCATGTCTGTCTTAATGTGTGCCCCTTAATTTTAAATAAATTTTTGTGTAAATCCATACACAAGATGAAATATCCTTTTGATATCCACCCTATCAAGACCACTCAGATTTTTATGTATTTCAGTCAAATTTCCTCTCATTCTTCTAAGCTCCATTATAAAAGCCTAGTCTGTCAAACTTTTATTCAATAACCAATCTGCCAAATCTAAGTTCCATCCTCCTAAACCTCCTCTTCCAATTAAACTTTTTTATTTTTTTTAAAAAAAAGCAATGCTGGAAATCTGGAATGTAAACAAAATGCTGGAAGCATCAAGTCAGACAGCATTTGTGAAAGAGAAACCGAGTCAACAATTTAGATCATAGACCCTTCACCAGACCTGACATAAGAGCATTTTCCTGAAATGCTAACTCTTTTTCTCTTCCTACCAATCTATTTCCATCCTTCCTTAAATAAGGAATCCAACAATAGACCTATGACTCCAGATTTGGACTCACCAAACCAAATATAACTGAAGCATAACCTCTCTACTTCTGTATTCAAAAAGAAAACTAATTATCTATTGAAGTAGACCAGGCTACAATGGATATATTCAGTCCAAATTACTGACCATTCCCTTAAACATGATGACAGTATTTCTGGACATTTTAAACACGTATTAAACAATTAAGAGGAAGTTTGATGATGATGAGAGGGAGAAGGAATCAAAAGAAATGGTTCAGAGTTCCATGAACATCAATATTAAAGGCTACACAGGATTGGAAATGACTGATTGCAAAGTTTGTAGAACACCAGAAGAAGTGGACTGCCTGTAATATCAAAAAGATTGGAACTGTCTCAACTTAATAGAAACAAAATTCTTAAATATGGAAATGTCTCCCCTGTGAATAATTTGCTACCAAGGTGACAGAAGCTGTCACTCACAGTGGAGGTTTGAGATCTTCCACTGCGGCAGTTTGAGTGAAGAAAAGCACTGAGATGTACAAATGAAGCTGAATGTGTGACAGTCCTAGGTAACAGAACTGTTCTGCTTGTTTTCAAATTGAAGATCTTAACTCCCTCTAGTACAATATTTAGACTCTAGGACAGTCATGGAAGGTGGAAGATCTCAAATCTCCACTGTCATCTCCGTCATAAATGACATCACATATAACCCTGTTATTCCTTTCCTGTAGGTGAGGCAGAATTACCACTTATTGGTAGTGGAAAAACTGTACTCAATGTACACATGTAAACAAATAAAGAAATGTAAATAAATCGCTTGTGCAATAGAGAGAAAAAATATATAAATCAATAAAGTGCAGAAGTAAGAGTTCTTAAATGAGTCCCTGATTGAGTTTGTTGTTGAGAAGTCTGATGGTGGAGCGATAGCAACTGTTCCTGAACCTGGTGGGGCAAGTCTTGAGGCACCTATACCTCTTTCCTGATGGCAGCAGTGAAAACAAGGGTGTGCTGGATGGTGTAGGTCTTTGATGAATGCTGCTGCTCTACAATGGCAACATTCCCTGTAGATGTGCTCAGATGTGCTTGTGATGTCCTGGGCTCTTCAAAGATTAATTTTCTCTGCATATAGCCAAGGCTGTAGGTAGATGTCTTCTGAAACAGCTCATCATAGAGGTCTCAAGTCATTCTTCTAATGCTTTGGTGAAATTGCAGTTTTATGACCAAAAGAAGTTGTTGAGATGCCAACAGGAGAAGTAGTTTTGTTTTGGATGTGAGAGGTCCACATTTCCCTCTCGGATGGCTTCTTTGTGCTTCTTTTTCGAATGCACCATCTTCCCGATGTTTGCTCCAGGGGATTTATGGTGTGTTCCTACTTCTATTTTCATTGAGGCATTAATGTTACCAGCTGCCATGATCATTCCTTTCTCCTCCCTGCACTAATTTTCAATCCATAACCACATCCTTATTCCTTGTGGAAATTAATGAGAAATTTATTTTGCTGAAACTAATCATTTTAATGCATTGATACATTAGCTCAATTAGTTTCAAATGAAAATGTATAATGATTAACCAAGAATTTAACCTAATTAATGCAAACAAAAAAAAATGAAGTAATAATTTGATGATCTGACATTAGCTCAGATAAGTTTCAGGGTTGCTTGGATATCACAGGATGGAAAAGGGAGTAAATGGTTAGGATTAGTTGAAGGAGGGAAGGAGAAAATTTGTATATAAAGTCGGATTGAATGGTCCATGTCAGAAATATGAAGGCCGTGATTTGACCTTGTTCTTGCACTTCAATCATTTCTGCCACCTCAGCAATCCAAGTGGTCTTTCCATTCTCATCTCATGCCAGACTGTTGACACATAATTCAAACATCAGATAAATAAGCCGAGGTTGTTTCTAGAATAACTGATGTCCAATTGGCGCTGAGATCATTTCTACATATCTGGTAATCTCAAAGCATTGACAAAATTGAGAAGGTCACAAAAATGCGCAGGAATACTACAATTTGTTCAAAGAATTATATATTCTTTGTAAGTCCAAATGTAAGTAGGATTTCCCCTTTAAGCATAATAACATTTATCCTCCCTAACCTGATAACTGGGCCATATTGAACAAAAGCATTGTACTGTGCTTTTATAAACCTTATAGTATAATGTGTAAACTTTATACATCAGTAAAGCTAGAATCAAGTTATTTGGCCTACCTATCCTAGTTGGTGTTTAGATCTGACAAATTATTTGGCCTACTTATCTCATCTAAATCTCTTCCTTTCTCCTGAACTTCCATATCTAACTTCCCACCAAATGTGTAGGTATAATTTGTCTTGTCCACTCTCACCTACAGCATCCCCACATGTTTGTCAAGGGATTCTCTTGAGTTCCAAACAATTCCCCTGTGCATTAAACTGGAAATAATCAGGTCCCAGCATATTATTACCTCTACGCAAAGAAAACATCCATGATATAATAAAAAGATGAGGAGATTCGATTACAGAAAGAGATACCAGGGCAAGATAAAAGGAGAATTTTTTTTTATCTTATCATTTTTGAGCATTGGGTGTCATTAGTAAAGCCAGAAACAAAAACAAAAATTATTGAAAATACTCAGCACATCAGGAACCATCTGTCGGCAAAAAAAAGCAGACAATGGTTTGGGTCTGCGATTCTTTGTCAGAATGGGCAAAGAGAAAGGTGAAAGTTTATTTTCATGAGAAAAGAAGGTGAGACTGATAGGTAGAAGAAAGAGATTGTCTGTCATGGCACAGTTTCTCTTTCCACACATGCTACCTGACCTTTTGGGTTTTTTAAGCATTTTCTGTATTTGTTTCAGATTTTGAATTTCATTGGGAAAATCAGCATTTGTTCCAAAAATATACTTTATTTAAAATAAATTATGTACAAATCAAGAAAACCTGTTCAAGACTTTACATTCATAGTGTCAATCATATCGATACATACCTCATCATTGTGCGTTTTACATTGTTCTCTTAATACCCTATTATCACCATTATGGCACCTTGTTGTGACCTGGTTCCCACGCATGTTGCAGTATTTGCTTTCTCCGCATCTGGTAGTCTTTTTGCAGTTTTTGCAGATGACCAAGCTGCATTTGACCGCCACATGTCCTGGTTTGTTGCAATTTCTGCATACTTTGGAATTGACCAAATACTCATGATTCCCTCCAATGGTAAATACTGAGGGGAGGTGAATGTTGGCCCATTTACTGTCCTCTCTCAGCTTCACTTTCACTTATCATTTACTTGTCCAGTTTCCAAACATGTCTTTGACGTCCATACAAGTCCCTGTCCCCTCGATGTAGTGACCAAGGACCGAGAGCATATCCATGATTGCCACATGTATGTTAAACGTGTCCACTGTTATCACTCATTCCTTCTGTGTCAGAAGGGTGAAGAGTGACTGCACCTTGAAGTCCCATTCCCCTTCTCTTGGAACTCCCAAAGCAACCTCTGTCATCCAGCCTTGTTCTTGAATATCACATTGAAGTGACTGTTGTTTACAACATTCTGGAGGTAGTAGATGTCCTTCGCCTCAAATTTGAGGCACTCTATCAGGAACTTACGATCGAAGAGGTCCTGGGAATACGGCAATCTCTTGCTAAGTTCCTTCTCTGCCACTCTGTCAGAGTTCGGATTCTGAGAGCTGCTGAAGAAGGGTTTCCTGTTGCAGCCATCCTTGTGGAACTGGTGGAGGTGGGCTTACAGCTGGAAAGGGTGTTAGATTGGTCCTCCAATCTGCAAGGATCCACCCCTGTGTCAGCAGGCCAACTCCCACCAGGTGATCTCCAGCTCCCAAGCATCCTCTCAGATGTTTTCCTCTTCCATCTTCCTCTGTGCTGCCACTATAGCTCCTTTCTCCTCACAGATCCAGTTAATCAGTTCTTATAAGGACTACACTTGATCATAGCCAAAAGGCTGAGAAGCAAAAATCAGCATTTATTGCCCATCCTTGATAGCCCATGAGAAGATGGTGGTGAGGTACTTTTTTTCACTTCTGTGGTTTGTATGTGGTGAAAACACTCCCACAATACTGTTGAGTAGAAATTCCAATATTTAGACTTAGCTATAATGAAGGAAAGGCAATACATTGCTCAGTCAAAAAGGTCGGGGGAAAATTGGCAATTTGTAACAATGAAGTGGCCCAGAGAGAAGGGAAATGGGAATAGCAGAATGACCAATCACAAGATCACAAGATAAAGTAACAGAAGTAGGCCATTTGACCCATTGAGTCATCTCCACAAATCCACCCTGAGCTAAACTATTCTCACATCTGGTTCCAATTTCTGGCCTTACCCCATATTCCTTGATATCCTGACGAATTAGATACCTATACCTATCAATCTCCTCCTTAAACTCCCCCAAATTATCAAGCCTCCACAGCTGTATGTGGCAATGAATTCCACAAATCCACAACCCTCTAGCTAAATAAATTTCTCCTCATCTCTGTTTTAAATGGGTACCCTCTAATTCTAAGACTGCCTTCTTGTCCTGGATTCACCCACCAAGGGAAACATCTTATTCACATCTACTCTGTTCAATCATTTTAGTATTCAAAATGTTTCTGTGAGATCCCCTCTCATTCTTCTATACTTCAATTAGTACAGTCCAAGAACTGCTAAAGGTTCCTCATATGTTAGCCCTTGCATTTTTGGAATCATCCTCTTAAATCTTCTCTGAACTCTCTTCAACATTATTACATCCCTTCTAAGATAAGGGGCCCAAAACTGCACACATTTCTCCAAATGAGGTCTCACTAGTGCCCCATAGAGCCTCATCAACACCTCTTTACCCTTGCACACTATTCCCCACATAGCGTTTACTTTCTTTACTGCCGATCCAACCTGGTGGTTATCCTGCATGAGGACCCCAAAGGCCCTTTGCTCTTCCAAATTTTGAATGTTCTCCCCATCCAAATAATAATCCGCTAATTGTTTCATCTTCCAAAATTTTCAACTGTACGTTTCTCAACATTGTATCTCATCAGCTATTTCTTTGCCCACCTTTTGTCCAAGAGCTGTCCAAGTCTTTCTGCAACCTTTTGGTTTCTTCAGCACTTCCTACTCTACCACCCATTTTGGTGTCATCTGCAAACTTCACCACAAAACTATTCAATCCATAATCTAAATCATTAATATGTAAAAAGAAGTGGCCCCAACACCGACCCCTGCAGAACACCACAAATAACTGGCAACCAACCAGAACAGGACCCCTTTATTCCCACCCTTTGCTTTCCGCCCATTTGCTCCCCCAAATCTAATATCTTTTCTGTAATTCCACGGGCACTTACCTTATTAAACAGCCTCTTATGTGGCACCTTATCAAAGGCCTTTTTAAAATCCAAATACACAACATCCACAGCCTCTCCCTTGTCCATCCTACTTGAAATTTCCTCAAACAATTCCTTTAGGTTGGTCAGGAAGGATTTTCCCTTCAAGAAACCATTGGCTTGGACCTATGATGTCATGCACATCAAGGTATTTCATAACCTCAGCCCAGAGGATCAACTCCAATAACTTTCCAACTACTGACATCAGACTAATAGGCCTTTAATTTCATTTTTTTCTTCCCCTCTCCTTTCTTAATCAGCAAAATTACATTTGCAGCCTTCCAATCCACTAGAACCATGCCAGAATCTATTAATTTCTGGAAAATTGTTTCCAACGCCTCCACCATCTCTAAAGCCACCTCCTTCAGAATCTGTGGGTGCACCTCATTCGGGAGACTTTATCTGCCTTTAGCCCATTCAGCTTACTAAGCACTTTCACTCTAGTAATCCTGACTGTACTTAATACTATTCCCTGAGACCTCTGACCAATGAAAGATGTTGAACTCAATTTTGATTTGCTTAAATTGTTGAATTTGAGGTGTTGTTCCTCAAGCTACAGAACAACGCAAGAGGTCACCTATAGGCATTGGAAATGTGGTGAAGAATTAGTTGCAGTATTTTGGAAACTGAAGGCCTTGTTAACAAACTGGATGAAGGCATTCCACAGAGAGGCAGAGGAGAAATTAGTGTGAGCAATGTATGTGGTAATTTCTTTTCACTGAAAGAGACACAACTAAGTTGTCTCATATGGAAAGAATGCCTGGAGCCTTGGGTAGTATTCAAATTTGATGGGGACTTGTGCAAATAGTTGTGTTCTTGCAAATTCAGTGAACATAAATAAATAAACCTGGACTCGCGTATATAATGACAGGTGCTCACAGTCTAACAAATACCATGTTCAGATATATATGGCAAAATGTAGACATTCATATTTCCAGTAAAAGAACACTTAGCACATTTCAATTTACATCAAGAATAAAGGAGAAAGCAATACACGCAAAGAGATTTAATTCATTATTCATCAGCAATTGGCCAAATAAACTAAATATACTCACTACTGCACAGACACAAAATGAATTCTTATTGGTGGGTTTTATATGGTTTCCTCATTTGCCTTCATAATTTATTTTCACTTTATTTAATCCTCTTTTGCTGGATCTTGAAATTATATCAATGTGTAGTATTAGGTTCATTGATTTTGTTTCAGGAGCTATGTGCAATTGGATCTCCTCCTAATTGTGTTCTCTTACCACCTTCCCTTAGATGAACTATTTTCCATTTATTTCTTCTTCCTCTTGCCATGCTCTTTCAGTTCTATCCTTGTTTCTTTCTCTTTGAACTCCTTGTTCAGTGACTCAGCTAAATGTCCCCTGAGGCATCCTTGACCCTAACACCAGAGAGGCAATGTACCATCCTGAAGCTTTGGAAATGCCTTAATGTATTCCTAGCCTAACTACGACAACACACATATTTTCTATTCCTTGCTGATTACACTGCTCGTGCGCACGTCATACATAAATGATGTGTATTTACATGCATTACAAGAATAATATGCAGGTTTTTTACAACTTAAACATGAGCAGTGTGACTGATCTTTGATTATGTTGAGAATGGGGAGTGAACTCTACTGTAGTTAGAAGCTATTAAAATACTTTGGCACTTAGCAAAAGGCAACAAAATACAGGACCTTGAAGAATAATATAACTATCTGATCTTAAAAGCATCAGACAAGTTGTACACAAAAAGCCAAAAGATATTTACAGTATATACTGTATAAAAAGTAACAACCTTGAGAGCTTGATCATTTTCAATCGATCAATGCAATAAAATAAAAATAATTTATGCATCAGGAATCTCCTATTAACTGACTTGTGTGTCTCAGGAAGTTCCTATGAACTTCCACATATCTGATATGAGTTATACACTTCCTAAACTAAACAGTGATTGCATTTCATAAGAACACAAGAAATGGAAGCAGGAGACAGCATTAAAGTCCACTGGGGCTGCTTTGCTATTCTGTCAGATCTTGGCAGAACTGACCTTGCTTCAACTCTACTTCATGTTCCCCATGACTTTTGATTCCATTATAATCCAAAAAAAAGTACCTGCCTCAGCCTTGAATACACTTATTGACAGAGCAAACTCAAACCCTCTGGAGTAAAAGATTCACAACCTTTTGAGAGAAGATCAAATATGTAATGAGATCACAGATAGCTGTAAGAATAACAGGGTAGTTTTTAACACTCTACTATTGACTGAGATTGCCTTAGTTTTCAGAGCTTGAGTACAGTGAAATTTGTTAAGTGTGTCCTGGACTTTTCTCAGCACCATGTCAATGGCTTTATTGAAAATAAGGCAGGGTAAGTGGCTAAAGTGAAAGTGGGGAAAATTTTGGAACACTTAATCATTATCCCTCTTCTCTTTGGCTGGGCTTCGCGGACGAAGATTTATGGAGGGGTAATGTCCACGTCAGTTGCAGGCTTGTTTGTGGCTGACAAGTCCGATGCGGGACAGGCAGACACGGTTGCAAGGGAAAATTGGTTGGTTGGGGTTGGGTGTTGGGTTTTTCCTCTTTTGTCAGTGAGGTGGGCTCTGCGGTCTTCTTCAAAAGAGGTTGCTGCCCGCAGAACTGTGAGGCGCCAAGCTGCACGATTTGAGGCGCTATCAGCCCACTGGCGGTGGTCAATGTGGCAGGCACCAAGAGATTTCTTTAGGCAGTCCTTGTACCTCTTCTTTGGTGCACCTCTGTCTCGGTGGCCAGTGGAGAGCTCGCCATATAACATGATCTTGGGAAGGCGATGGTCCTCCATTCTGGAGACGTGACCTACCCAGCGCAGTTGGATCTTCAGCAGTGTGGATTCGATGCTGTTGGCCTCTGCCATCTCGAGTACTTCGATGTTGGTGATGAAGTCGCTCCAATGAATGTTGAGGATGGAGCGGAGACAACGCTGGTGGAAGCGTTCTAAGAGCCGTAGGTGATGCCGGTAGAGGATCCATGATTCGGAGCTGAACAGGAGTGTGAGTATGACCACGGCTCTGTATACGCTAATCTTTGTGAGGTTTTTCAGTTGGTTGTTTTCCAGACTCTTTTGTGTAGTCTTCCAAAGGCGCTATTTGCCTTGGCGAGTCTGTTGTCTATCTCGTTGTCGATCCTTGCATCCGATGAAATGGTGCAGCCGAGATAGGTAAACTGGTTGACCGTTTTGAGTTTTGTGTGCCCGATGGAGATGTGGGGGGGCTGGTAGTCATGGTGGGGAGCTGGCTGATGGAGAACCTCAGTTTTCTTCAGGCTGACTTCCAGGCCAAACATTTTGGCAGTTTCCGCAAAACAGGACGTCAAGCGCTGAAGAGCTGGCTCTGAATGGGCAACTAAAGTGGCATCGTCTGCAAAGAGTAGTTCACGGACAAGTTGCTCTTGTGTCTTGGTGTGAGCTTGCAGGTGCCTCAGATTGAAGAGACTGCCATCCGTGCGGTACCGGATGTAAACAGCATCTTCATTGTTGGGGTCTTTCATGGCTTGGTTCAGCATCATGCTGAAGAAGATTGAAAAGTGGGTTGGGGGGGGGGGGGGCGCGGGGGGGGGGGTGGGGGGTGGGGGGGGGGGCGGGGGCGGGGGGGGGGGCGGGCGGGGGGGGGGGTGGGGGGCGGGCGGGGGGGGGGGTGGGGGGTGGGGGGGGGGGGGGGGGGCGGGGGGGGGGTGGGGGGTGGGGGGGGGGGGGGGGGGCGGGGGCGGGGGGGGGGGGGGCGGGCGGGGGGTCCCAAAACCATTATAGTTTAGGGACAATTGTAAAAAAAAATCAACTTTTAAAGTTCCGTCAATTTTGTGTTGAAAATGAGATTCTTTAAATTGTTGCTCAACAGTAATTATGGAGTAAATGTGAGGTCTCAGACTTCTGAAAACTCAAAATTCTTTTAGAGTTGTTTTCAGCTTATTGATTCCTCATACGAATGATTTACCTCTCTCTCATGGAGGTTTCAGAACTTATGTTTTTTCCACGATGATTTCAGAAACCTCAGCAAGGGCTACATGAAATGGCCATGTGAAAATGGACACAGTGAAACTGTCCTCTTTTCAAAGAGACAGCTGAAGTGAGTGGCTTTTCCCTTCCACTGATTTTTGTGTATCTTTCACGAACAGTACCTCTCTGACTGGAGGCTACTGCATTTCTGACCTCAGATTTTCTTGGTGAAATATTAAAATGCACCTTTTCTGGAGCATCCAAATTACATGATATGACCTCACTGCTGTCTTTGAAGTTTCTTCAAACCACTTCAAAAGTATGAATCATGAGCAAAGGACTCTGGCCTGTCTGCGCAGGTCATTCAAGCAAGAACTTGCTTGTTTGAACAGATGCCATCTCTCAGCAAAGACCACTGTCTTAGCTTCAATGAAGAATCACTTCAGTTTTTATGGCTGTTTACACAGCTTTAGCCAACAATGGCAAAGCAAGCATTTCAACTTTCAAAATGGTTTCTGTGCCTGTGTCCACCCACAAAATTCCTTTACTAAGAAATATATAGAGTGACTAAAGATTGATTGATTATTTGTTTATAATGCCAGGAATATTGGCGGGATCCGTATTTGGATCAAACTCTCTCTTCCATGGTTTATCTTTGTTTAGCCAACAAATACTTCGAGGACTAAGCCAATTGGCAAGTTCTTGGTCAGCAAAGGAACCATTATTCAAAGTTTAAATCTTCTGGTTTCTTATTCAGATAACTCAATCCCAATCAACTATTAAAGAAAACCATTCACAAGTATTTTTTTGATTTTTGTATCCTGTTCTCATTTATGTTTGGTTAATACAATTCAATGACTGCAGAATGCACAAGATCAATGCAGAAACAATGCACAAAAAAAAAATCAATGAAATGATCTCATCCTGGAAATACTTTACAAGAAATGTAATGTTTCCCTTGTAAGTAATTTCAGGGGCTGTTATTTGAGAAATAATTGCAGAGCAGCTGCCACCGTTTAAAATAAAACTGCATTTTTTTTATTTTATTTTTTTACAGCTGCATTGACACGTCAGATCCAGTAGGTGGTGTTCAGTAGCAGCAATCTTACCCCAGAAGTGTTACTACATATCTTGGGGAATGTATTTGCCTTTTGAAAACTACCTATCATAGTTTTTAAATAAATATAAATGCATTTGGCAAAATAAATATTCAACCTTTTACATCATTGACAATTGTATTTTTTTTAAAATAGGTAGTCTTCAAAAGGCGGATCTAATTGAAATTGATTGCAAGATTTTCATTTAAAAAATACAATAAAACCGCTATTATCTGGAATTCAAGCAACCAGCAGCCGCAAGCACTGGCAAAAAAAAAAAGAGGAATATAAAGAGATAAAATATACGTAAGTTTAAAATTGGCACCCCTCGCTGTTAGTTTGTCAATCGTGCAACCATGCAATCTCAAGCTACCGGAAAATAGACTTGTCCAGTATTTACCAATCCCCATAGGGTTTTACTGTATTTGCAAAGAGTGCTTTGCCTCAGAGTAAAATCATCAACTATAATTTCTGATTTAAAAAAAAATACACTTTAAATTTAGACCCATGTTATATTTTTCTTTTATCATTAGCTTTACTCACATTTTTATTCAGATTTTTTTATTCAAGTATGGAATATAGGTAATTTCAGCAAAATCAACATTTTTTTTGTCCATTTTAAATTGTTTCAAGCGGGTGTGGTGAGCTGCTTTCTTGGACTGTGCAGTCTGTGTGGTAAAGGTATTCCTATTGTTCTATTGAGAAAGATGTTGCAGGATTTAGGCCCAGTAATTATGAAGTAACAATGATAAATGATTGATTCAAAATGATGTGTTGCTTGGAAAGGAAAGCAAATACTGCTCCAACTCTATCTATAAATTTGCAGATGACAGCTCCATTCTCTAACAATGACGAGTCAGGATGTAGAAGGGAGATAGAAGTTCTAGTGGCTTGGAGTCTGGACAACAACTGTCACCTCAATGTTTTCATGTGCTTCCTGCTTCTCTTCTCCTTGGTGGTAGAGGTCATAGGTTCTGGGGATGTTGTCAAAGAAGCCTGGGTGAATAAGTACAATGTATTTGGTAGATGATAACACGCTACAGCCACTGTTCACTGGTGGCAGAGGGAATGCACGTTCAGGGTGGTGGATGGGTGACCAATCAAGCAGGCTGCTCTTTCGAGATATTAGAGCTGTACTTATCCAGGCAAGTGCATTGTGTTCCATCAGAATCCTAATGTGCTTTGTAGGTGGTGGACAGTCTTTTAGGCATCATAAATGGGCATGTCATTGACATTAGAATTACATATTACAATAAATATGAAATCAGCATAACCCAAGCAAGAAAATAATATAAAAGGGTCATTCTAGTGCTGGTATTATCCTTGCCAAAATTTTGAAGAATTTACTGCTGGGAAAATCAGTGATTTGAGGGCTTGGGACTTGACAAAAGAGTATTCTTGTTAACCTTTCCTCCTTTCAAATGGGGCAGTTCATAATCTCAGCGCTTCTATGTTTCTGGAGCAGAGATTAGGCAATCAATACACGATTAATCTATACCAGTTGTTTTAAGAAGCTTCTCAGCCAAAGATCAATGGTGTGAAGGTCAAAATGGCCCCAGCATTGTTTTCCTTCCATTGCCCAATCCAAACTGCATTCAATAGAAGCACAAATCAAGAATCATTATTTTCTTGAATAATTCTTCCCATTCCTTTATCCCTCTGTGAAATAAACCATAATAAATCATACAAATCATTTCATAATGATCCAGTTAACCGATAAATGTCTCTACACTGACTTTCATAGAGCCTTATAGCATGGAATAGATCCACAGGCAGGCCAGGGTTGTCTGTGCCAAACAAGATGCCCTCCTGACATAGTCCCACTTGCCCACTTCCTTCAATCTCTTCCCATCCATGTAGTTAGATAAGGAAGTAAATGTATCTACCTCTACTACTGTAACTGATGAACTGTCCTCTCACCCCCCCCTTCTAAATTCCTCTCCCCTCACCTTACAGTCATGCCCCTTCATCTTAGATTCTCCTGCTCTAGGACACATATTGTCACTATTCACCTATCAATGCACCTCATGATCTTATTGATCTCAATAAGATCTCCTCCTCCATTCTAAGGAAACCAGGCCTAGTTTTTAACAGTCTCTCACAATAATTCAACTTCTTTAACCTTGGCAATAACTTCATAATCCCCTTCTGTACCCTTTTCACCTTCATAATATCCTTCGCATAGCTAGTTGCTCAAAACTGTACATAGTATTTCGAGTGCAGCTTCAATAATGTCTTGTGCAATTTCAACATGATATCTCAATCTTTGTATTCAATGCCCTGACTGATGGTAGCAAACATTCCAAATGTTCTCTTCATTACTCTTTCCACCTGTGCTGCCATATTTAAAGAGTTGTGTACCCGCATGCCTCAGTCTCTCAGTTCCGTAACATTCTTTAGGGTCCTGCCATTAACAGAGTCAGTCCTGCTTTGTTTTGATTTACTCAAAAGCAGAAAGTCGCATTTTTGAGTTGAACTTTATCTGCCATTCCTTAGCCCAGTTTCCCATCTGGTCAAAATCCCTTTGAAAACCTAGATAATTTTTTCCACTGTCTACCATTGCAGATATTTTTGTATCATCAACAAACTCACTCGCCTGGCCACAATATCCTTGTCCAAATCATTTCTGTATTATAGAAAGCAAGGATCCCAGAACCCTGAAACCCTCCATTGGTCATGGCCCTCCAGTCTAACAAAAGAAAATGCTGACAACATCCACTCTGACTCCAATCTCTCAGGCATATTTCATCCATTTGCCTCCTATCTTATATGCCCTAATCTTCCATACCAATCTACCACATGGGATCTTATCAAACACTTTACTAAAATCCATATAACATCAACTGCCTTGCCCTCAGTTATGCTTCATAATAACTTAATAGCTTGTATGGTGTTTACTTATATTCTTAACATGGAAGGAAAGTTTGCAGCTTTTCCATTTAAGCAACATGTATTTTAGATCTGTAGATAATTTAAATTTAGTATATGCTATGATGTCAGGACCATCAATGCTGGGTACCTTACCACAGATGCCTACAGTGTAGAACTCTGAAAGGCTACATTCTGACCCTAATTGTCTTAACATGAAGTCCACTACCTTGGCAGTAAATAGGTGAGAACAGTGGATTTGCATGTCAGACAATTCAACTGATGTGGGTTTGTTGTCAAATATCTTCATAGAGGAGAAGAACAATAGCAGGGACCTGGGTGCAATCACGATTTCTAGTGCTGTCTTGGTGGAGTTTCTTCTTGTGACTGGCTCCCACATCCCAAAGATGTGCAGATAGGTAGGTTAAATGACCACTGTAAATTGACCCTATTGTGTAGATGGTGATAGAATTTAGGCAAGAGCTGATGGGAATGTGAGAAGAATGAAGTGGCTTTTTGGTAAGTTTAATTAAAATGATGCCTGACAGTCAATGTTGGCCTGTTTCTCTGCTGTTAGCCTCTATGACTCTGTGGTTGCAGTTCAAACCCCACCATGTCAAAACTAACATCAATGAAACACTTGGGAAGAACCAAGCTGTCAGAGGACTTTGGGATATTCCAAGAGTGTGAAATGTAGGTTCATAATGCCATGCAATATATTTAGCCAGAGGTTTGAAATCTGTGCTTGACTCCTAAAGTTAAAATCAGGATTTTGTATTGCTGACAAAAGATACATTTATAGCCCTTACCTTCATTTACGGATCCACGGACCTCATCCTGCTCATAACTACAAAAATAAATCTGACTGTAATACTTGTACTATGTCCTGCATGCAGCTTCTCTCTTATGATTGGAACGAACTTTAATCTTCTATACACAGGAAAGCCCACACCTACTCTTTGCAACAAACTTATTATCTGACAAGATTCAGACCAGAGGTAATAGCAAATGATGACCGCACAACATCAGTACCTGACCGTGACTTGGCCTCACAGTATTCTGTTTCACTATAACATGATTTTGCTATCGTCTATGTCACACGTCAAACTCTGGCCCGATATAATTATATTTGGCCCGCAAGATCATTTCAAAAATGTATTAGAGGTGGCCCGCTAGCCGCCGTGCCAGTATAGCGCATGCACAGTAATACAACAAATCCCAGAATGCATTGGCGTCAGCCCGCTAATCGCCCCCACCTCCTCTGTTTACATTGCAGGGTCTCACCGTGGACTCTGGTTTTGGGGCCTGGCCGGTGTCGGGAAGCCAAGGCCGCTTCCCAGCGCCCGGAACCGGAAGCCTCGGGCCTGACCTCGCCAGGACCGTTGCCCACTCCCTGCCGCAGGCCGACCCGCGACTCACGGTGACGGGGCCGCTGATCCGCCGAGATGCTGCCCTGCAGCGAGAGCCGATGCCCCCGCACTGTCGTTGTCCAACCCGATCGCCTGCGAACCCCGCCCTCCCGCACACAGGCCTGAGTAAGTATTATGAACTTTAATCTCAGGATAAAACGATCTTCCAATATTTTCATGTTACAGTGATAAATATATTCCTGGTTAAAAATGGTCCTGCACCTGGATACAAGCTCATTAGGCATAAAACTTGAAAAGTGTGTAAATCAAAGGATATCTGTACCAATGGAAAAAGGGCATGGCAAATAACCCTGCTAGAGTTCATGCCCACAATCAGTCACCCATTTGATTGTTTCAGGAATCATGTAATTCTTCCACATTCTCAATAGCCCTCAGATTTTACTATTCGACAGCACACTAGCAACATTTGACAAATCCTCTATAGAGAAATATTATTTATTAAATATTTTATTTCTCATTTGTTAATGCTTCTGGAAAGAGTTTATCCAAAACTATTATTAAACATTTATTTTAATAAGAAAAAGTTTAACATTACATATGTTGAAAGAAGAGAAAACATGCAGATGTTGAAAATTTTCAATAAATATTTAGTTGGGCCCTCGACTTAGTCCAAGTTTTTAATTTTGCCCCTCCGTGAATTTGAGTTTGACACCCCTGGTCTATGTCATGTGGCACATGGTTTCAAGGTGGCTTCTCTTGCTATCTGTTGGGACACACTTTATATTGATATCAAGAATGATAGAATAAAATAACCAGTGAGTGCAGGAAAGAGATCTGCTAGCTCTTGCGCACAAATTGTTGGAGACAGATGAATGTGATGTCAAGAAGTCTGAGAAGATCCTTCTATATTGAGGCAGAGTTCCAAAGGAAATAAGTGAAGCACAGAAGATGTATTACTATTTTAAAGGCTCTGTATAATTCATATTCCACGAATACTTCATTAATTACTGGTTAGGCCTCAAAAAATGAGTGTTGGGCTCATCTTCAGTCCCTGATCTCCACACAGGAAATCAAACCTTTATTAGAATAGAATGGAATTGGGTCTGTTAAACTTTAATTGTGTTGAGAGATTGAAGAAGTCAGGGCTGTTCATTGTGGAACACCGACCTCAGGGGAGGTGGAGGGGTTTAGGATCTTGCAGGGAAATGTTTACCTCTGATCCAGAAATAAGTTATCAGAGGAAAGATGGCAAGAAACTACTTCCACAAACTCACTAACATATAAGTGTACAAACCCTAAGGGCTTGACAGGGTTGATGTTGGGATGGTTTTATTAGTGGGAGAATCACAAATAAAAGGACTACAGGATAAGTGGCAGATCATTTAAAACTGTCGAACTTTCTCCTCGCAGACGGTGTTGAATATCTGGAATTCTCTGCCCTAGTGGGCGGTGAAAGCAGGATCATTAGGCAATATTTAAAAATTATTAACTATTTTACAGATTGTGGAATAAAGCATTTTGGAAAAATGGCACAAAATGGCTGAGGCCAGCATTGATCAACCATGACCATATTACTCTGCCCTGCTGCCGAGAGCCTTCGGCCCATCGCCTCGCTCGTTGACTGGACCAAGTTCCTTTGACCGGCAAAATGTGGGGAGAGTTAAGCGGGGTATTGGTTCTGCTGGCAGCCGTGGTTGGCGTCCGGGCCGTTCATCAGGACCCAGCAACATATGAGGCTCGCTTCACTTACGATTACTATCGGCTGCGTGTAATTGGACTGGTGGCAGCGGCTTGTCTTTGCCTCATTGGGATGGTCATCCTCCTGGCTGCCAAATGCAGATGCAAGTTCAACCAGAAGAAAAGGAGCCGCTCTGATAGCGGTGTTCCCACTGCCCAGCACCTCCTCCATCAAGGTGAGAAAGGTGAAGCGACAGAATGTTAAAGAGCCAAGGCTCTGTTCCTGGCAGAGAGGATGAGAATCGTCACCCCTCCCTCCCTCCCTCGTGTGTACACATGCTTGGGGTATCGTGCTTCTATCAAAGTTTGATCGTATTGCAATCTGATCGATTTTCTCAGCTCTCTGTTGGTCTTTCCCACCCCCGTCACTGTTCATGGGATTCCGGGAAAATGATTGATGTTACTGCCTGAAATGTGTGCTGTGTCCCTGCATGTGTAGAATCTGTCAATGTCCATCACCCCCTCTTCGTGCCTGAGATTTTCATTTTTTCTAATTAAATTCATTTCTCGCCATTAAAAAAAAACCATGACCATATTAAATGATGGGACAGGCCTGATGGTCCTTTCCTGCTCCTTGCATTCTTGTGTGGTCTTGTAGGGTCGGCATGGTTACTGTAGCAGGGTGGCACAATTTGCACAACATTGTTATAGCATAAGCAAACAGGGTTTGAATCGGGCACTCTCTGTAAGGAGTGCGATAGATTGTTATATTGTATATAGATATGTTTTAAAGGAGATGAACTGTGGTAGGTTTTTTAGTGTAGGTCACATACAAACACTTCAAAACAGATCTCATTTAAAATGCCAGAGTTCTGCTCAAGCCAGACAGTTCAGGCTCCGGGTGCCGTTGCAAAAACTTTGAAGGATGCTTATAAGGACTTCACAAGTAGGTGTTAATTGGATGTGCTGCAGAGTAATGGATTATTGTTTTGGAAAGTAACAGATGAATGAACTCGGAAGATTGGGTCCGGAGCTGCAGTCTGTCTGAGTGCAGTTAGCTGTTCTAAGAGGGTCATGTGGTTTTCTCTGAGTGAAAGTGAGAGAGAATTAAGTTCTACAGTTCAGCAGCAGTAGCTGGGACTGGAACCTGACAAGCTGGCAAGCTCGTGGAAAACCCCCATTTTGAAGATGGGTTGTGAGTTCTTAGTTCAGCCTAGTCAAAGCCCTTGAGGTCCATACAAGAGGAGAGGACTAGCTGTATAATGTTTCATTTGAAATAAGGGAAACAAGAAAGAACTGGTGACCTAAAAGAAAGAGGTTATCATCTGGAAAACCCTGATGGGGTCAGTTACTTTGGCAAAACACTGAAGTTGCTGATCTAAAGGAATCAGTTGTGGGTGTCCAACAAGCAACAAATCTCTCTCTGAAAACCGACAAGAACCTTCCTGAGCCATAACCATTTACCTTTCAAGCACCAAAGCATGGTGAAATTCATAAAAATGCAAAATTCTGTGCACAGTATAAGAATTGCCTGATACCAGTGAACTTGGAGGAGTGAGAAGTGAGATTGGACTGTGAGTCAAAGAACTTTTGTTGAACTTGCATACACATTACATATATGTGAGCTTAGAATTAGAAGGGGGTTCAGTTAATAGTAATGTTAAAGTTTGATCTTGTTTTCATGTTTAAATATAATTAAAAGCAACTTTTGTTTAAGTAACCATTTGTCTTGGTGAATTTCTATTGCCATTTGGGTTTTAGGGTCCTCTGGGCCCAAAACAGGAATTGTATGTTCTCCGTGTGTCTTGTGTGGGTTTCCTCTGGGTGCTCCAGTTTCCTCCCTCTGTTCAAAAAATACCGGGGTTATGGGTCAATTGGGTGTAATTGGGCACCACAGGCTTACAGGCTGAAATGGCCTTTTACTATGCAGTATGTCTTAATAAAAATAAATGGAAAAAAATGAAATCCAACAAGGAATTCCAAAATGCCATTTTTGGTGAGAGCACAGCAAATGTTTAAGATCACTCCTGCCTGAAAGCTGTCCAGTCTTTAATCAGAAGGAAGAAAAGCAAGGTTTGTTGGTAGAGTGTAATGGAGAAGCTTGGGATGAAACTTGTGCAATGTAAACACCATCACAGACCAGATGGGCCAAATGGCCTTTACAGCAAAATCCATGTAAACATCAAGTTGGACAGTGAATTCAGAAGTGATAAAACATTGGAGAGTTATAGTAGAAAAGCTGAATTTGACAACTTTTTTGAAGGGACTATAGGTGCAACAGGGTTAAGTGTTTTCCTCCTTTATCATTTTGAGGAAAGAAACAGCCCCAAAGTTCATGGGGGTGTGCAGAGTGAATCCAGTTGGTGCACATCAGTGTTTGGAGGTGATTTGTCTGCTCCCTCACAATGTAAAAGATCTCTCAAGGCAACTATTGTGGAGGCAAGAAACAACGCACTCCTGAATGAACCTGACAACAGCACTCTCATACTGCCCTTGCTGTGTATTAATTAATCCTTTTCACTGCAACATTATACTCTATAATTATGCTCTTGCCCTTCAACTTTGTATTGCAGTGTGCTTGTTAGAGTTGACAAGCTGAAATGCTCACAGGAGAACTTTTCTCCCTACCAGGCAAAATGTGACAAAAAAAACTTGAACTGAAAAAACAGAATAAATTAGAAATAGATACCCTGTTAAATTTCACATTTCTGTTTGTCAGATCCTGCTGTGCACAAATTCCCCTCGATTTTTCCCACATTACAAATGGATCTGATCATGAGTGATTCTTTGGTCATAAAGTCTTTGGGGACTTTCTGAAAAATGTGCAAAATATGTTGCTGAAATGCAAACCATTTTCCTTTCTTTAATACAATGGTGCTGCTTGCACCGACACTATCCTGTAGGAATTATTTCCATTTTCTTTATTTTTTGGGGGTTATCAATGATATTCCTATAACTTTTACATAGTTTTGTGCTTCCATGGGGGTGAAATGGCAGTAGGAACTTTCATTTGTAGAGTATTATAAATATCATCAGGTGTTAAATTATGACGGGCACTGAATGCACTTTCTCAGTATCTATTCTTTCAAATACTTTCACCATAATTAATCTTGTCAAGAAGATGACTGTCATCACAGTGGTGCTGGATGCCACAGAGTGAGGCTTGAGTTATTGAATGGCTAGTTGCCTCATCAGGAAGGAGAGATAACACTGAATGTGATGGCACCAAATCCTGCTCAACGTCTCTGGCCTTGCACTCATCCTTGGACTATCTGGACAACAGGGACACCTATGTCAAAGTACTATTGGCATAGCAGCTCCACCTTCAACACAACAGTGCCAAATAAGCCCATTCCCAAGCTCCATGACTGCATCTTCAGCATCCCCTCCACAATTGGATCTGAGTTTCTACCTCAAAGGCCGCAATCAGTGAGGGTTTGTGACATTACTTTCTCTACGATCATCCTCAACAATGCAGCCCACAAGCCTGGATACTCCCTGTGCACCAACGCCACTCCAACTCCATACACTGCATTGTGAGTGGGATATCTAACAATGACAAGGTGGTGTAGAGAAGAGAGATAAAGGGACTAGTGGTTTGGTGCCGGACAACAACCTCTCCCTCAATGACAGCAAGGCCAAGGAGCTGGTCATAGACTTCCTGAAGAGGGAGTTCACTCCCCTGTCTCCATCAATGGTGCTAATGTGAGATAGTAGGCAATTTTATGTTCCTCACATCTCCAGTGACAAATTCTGATCCACCCACATGTATACAATGGCCAACAAAGCACACAGACACCCTCACTTCTTCAGAAGCCTGAGGAAATTATGGCATATCACCTGCACTTCTCAACAACTTCTAAAGATGCACCATTGAATGCATCCTGTCAGGGTGAATTACACTGTGGTACAGGGACTACACTGCCCAAGCCTGTAAGAAGCTGCAGAGTTGTAAAAGCAGCTCAAACCATCACAAAAACCATGCAGCCCCCTTGTGCTCCCCCCTAACCCCACCACTCCACCAACTGCTTTGAAAAAGCAGCCAGCCTATCAAGAGACTCATCCCACGCCAGCCACACGAGCATTAGATCACACACCACCAGAATCAAGGGCAGATTCTTTCTTGCCATAATCAGACTCCTGAGGGAATGTCACACCAGTAAAATAATGTTACCTTTACTCTGTACAAACTGATTTCTCTCTCTAACACCGCACTTTCGTACTGTGCTTTATTTGCATACTAGGCAGGAGATGTGTAGCTGGACTGCTCACAAAACAGGATTTCTCACTGCACCTTGGAACATGTGACAATAAATTGAATAAAGGGCAAAGTTTAGTCCGACAAGCATGGAAAAAATGTTCCATAAACAAGAGGTAAAGTCATCTCGTAAAGTATTCCATGGGTCACCACAGTTAGAAAGCAGTTAGCGCAATGTTGTTACAGCGCTGTCAACTTGGGTTCTAATCCAGCACTGTTTATAAGGAGTTTGTACGTTCTTCCCATGTCTGCGTGGGTTTCCTCTGGGTGCTCTGGTTTCTTCCCACTGTTCAAAATGTACCAAAGTTGTAGGTTAATTGGGTAGCGTGGCTCTTTGGCCAAAAATCATACAAAATGCTGGAGGAACTCAGCTGGTCTCACAGCGTACATGAGATGTAAAGATATATCACCGACATTGCAGACCTGAGCTCTTCTTCAAGGTACCAGCAAAAAACAGGAAGATGTCAGAATAAAGTCTGAAGAATGGGAGGGGGAGGAGTCCAGACCAACTAAAAGGTGTTAGATACAAGAGGAAAGGTAATGATTGATTTTTGGCTCTGTGAAAGGAAACAAAGGGAAAAGGGAGAAGAAGGAGAGGTAGAACGCAGGAGAAGGCAACAGGGGGAAGAGAAACAGCTGGGAGGTGGAGTTGTCAAATGGAAACCGGAGAAGTTGATGTCAATGCCATCGAGTTGGAAGGTGCCCAAATGGAGGATGGGGTGCTGGTCCTCCAATTTATGGGTGGTCTTAGTTTTGCAGTTTTTGAGACCACGGAGATGTCTCAGGGAATGAGATGGGAAATTAAAATGGGTGGCTCCTGGGAGATCGACGCTGATGCAGTTAGCATAAGGCTGTTACAGTACCTGCATGAGGGTTTGAATCCGGCACTGTCTGTAAGGAGTTTGTACGTTCACCCTGTGTCTGCATGGATTTCCTCTGGGTGCTCTGGTTTCTCCCCCCACGTTTCAAAATGTATGGGGGTGTAGATCAATTAGGTGTAGTTGGTCAGCATGGGCTCGGGGGCCAAAAGGCCCTGATACCGAGCTGTATGTTTAAATTTAAATTGCCCTTGGGAAGATTGAAGGGATCTGCCTTCTTCAACCGCTGCAGTGCTAATGGTGAAGGAGTTCCGAGGAACCAAGAGGGGTAATGATCCCACGCAACTTGATGGTTGAAGTCTATGTTTTGAGAGGTGTTGTCACAGTAGCCTCTGTGTAATTGTAGGGCAGTTTATATATAGTACATGCTGCAACTTCTGCAGACTGGTGCAGTAAAAGCTAACAGGATGGAATGCCATCTCCAACTAAACAGGATGGAATTCTAGCCTTTTGCACATTCTGAAATAATTTGATTCTTTATTGGCAATCTTCAACATTCTATGCCCTGAGGTTTGAAATTCTTTTCCTCACCCTCTCCATTTCTCAGCCGTTTGCATCCCCTTCAGGTGCTCATTAAATCTCCAACAAAGCTTTCTTCAACACTTACTTATGTGGTTTGCCTTACTCTGAGTTTTGCCTGATGTTTTCCAATCTATCGTGGGATACTCTACTGGATCTAAATGATGCAGTGAATAATCCTGAAGAATGCTAGGAGAGTTGTTTCCAGTATACTCACCACTACTAACCCTAAGCCAATGTCACAAAACATAAATCTCTTCTGTGAGTTGGCCGCAGCACTCCTGGCATTCTTCATAAAATACTTAATCTTCTGGAAAGCATCATCCAGAAAAAGGCATGAAAGTTGGGATGTGGCTTCATTATGGAAGAGGCTGAGGCAGCAGTGATTAAGTTAAGAGGTGGCAGCACTGAATCAGGGTGGATCCACACTCTGCAGCCAAAAGATGTTCAGTAGGCTGTGGAGGCCATCTGTATTGGAAAGGGATGTGGCTGTCCATGTGACAGCACTGCCCCTTACCTAGTCAGAGGACACACCAGCTGCCAATTTTGGTTTGGTCCTACCCCACCCATTAGAGCACACCTTGCTGTTGGGGCCATGTAAATTACCTGGATTGCACTCTCCAACCTTCCTGTGCTTGGCCTTGGACCATTGGCTGTTGTAATTGGATTAACTCTCCTGCCACGGAGCTATTGGCCCCCAGTAAATGATGTGGGCTTGTCCCTCCAGCATTATAAAGGCACCATGTGCTCTTGTTCTCTCTCTTTGCCAGCTTGGGACCACCCTGCTTCATTCCAGGCCTATAAATGTGGAAGGGTGCTGGAAAAACTGTTGGTAAGATGTGCACTGTTAAAGGGGTTGGGAGAATTTAATTAGTGCCCCTTGTAGCATAGAGCCATGTCTGTACTGAGTCAAGGGGTGGTAGGGCATTGTAGTGATTTTTTTCCTTGATCATTGTATGTACCAGTTCATTCTGTGTGTGTTTTGTTCCAATGCAATTTTCACCAGATTGTTATTAATTGTTTGGTATTTCTTTCCCATGGCTGCTATAAATTGTGTGTGAGAGTGTGCACTGCATCAGTTACCATTTCCCACACTTGCTTTCTGTAAACAAAATCCTTCCCTGCCAAAACTGTGTTCAGAGTCCTTGCCTTTAAGACCTACTAAACAGGTTTCCTCACTCAAAACACCATCATTTTCTGGGAATCAAAACCAGGTGTCAAGCAGGTGTGATGGACAGCAGACAGCTGGATACAGTGAGGCAGCTATATCAGAGGAAACAGGGTGATCTTCTTCCACTCACTGTTTCTGAAAGACCTTCCTTCCTTCCTTCTCTCTCTCCCTCCCTCCCTGGAGTGTGGTGACTCTTGCTGGGATTTGAGTGACATGCAATAGAAAGCTTTGCACTGTCTCTTGGAAAACATGGCAACAATAAATAAATCTAAATCTTTTTTTAAAATTGGACATACAGCATTGTAACAGGCTAATTTGGCCCTACAAGTCCATGCTACCCAACTTACACCCCATTAACCCTTGAAGGATGGGAGGAAACTGGAGCTCCCGGAAAAAACCCATGCAGACACTGAGAATGCAGAAACTCCTTGTAGACAGCGTGGAATTTGAACCCAGGTCCAGTCACAATCACTTGCACTGAAAAGGCACTACACTAACTGCTACACCAACTGTGCTGCCCTTAAAACTATTAATGGCATTAAGTTGTTGTAAAGCCGCCTCAGCTCTCAAATTCATCACTCATGTTTCAAGAGGCAACCTGATTTCAGTGACAAAGGGTCTTCGACCAGTACTGTGAGCTCTGTTTTTCATTTCCACAGATGCAGACTGATCTGCTGAGTATATCCAGCACTTTTTTTAATTTTAGGTTTTTAGAATTTGCAGGGTTTTTTGTATTTTCGCAGGATTTACCTGCTCTGGTCACAGCAAGTCTTGTTCTGGTGTCCAAACCTTCGCTGACTTTCCAATCTAGTTTCTAAAGTACCTTGGAGAACATCTATGGAAAATGTGTTAGAAACTCTGGTGGATCACATCCCAAAGCCTGTTTTGTGATTTAAGGCTGAGGATGCACCATTGATGTACTGGTGTGATGTACAATATTATCTTCTGTCTTTGACTCACCTATGTCCCCTTTGCCTCCTGCCTTTGAAGATAAAGAAAACACCTCCTGGAGGTTTGGAGTGCCTGGAATGTGCAAAAAAAGTGAGAGGAAAGTGAGAGAAAAAGAGAGAAAGCAAAGGAAATATATCTTCTCTCCTCATTTAAGGAAGGAAGTACTTTACACATTAATGAATTTCCATCTGATTGATCCACATTAATTAGTTATCCTGTGTGGAGGAATAATTGCATAGAATGTGCATGCATTTAGAGAAGTAAAAAGGCAATCTCATTGAAACACAGGGTTCTGAGAGGCACTGAAAGAGGTCATAATAATTATTTCTGTGGGGGAATAACCACAGGATATGGGATTACTATTTGATGATGGACATGAAAAGAGCCCTCTTTCCAAATGTTGAGACAACAGGCAATACTGAGAATTTAGAGGACTTCAATGTTCAAAGTGATGAGGTGTGCTGGCAAAGAAAAGGAAATAGTATTTTCACTTGTAGAGAAGGCAGTAATAAGAGGAAACCAGTTTGATAACTTGAGGAAGAGTTAAGGAAAATGTAAGGTGTTGTTCAGTGACTGTGTGGCTCGGTACGACAATAACACCATCTACAAATTTGCCAACGACTCCCTGGTAGTGGGTTGTATAAAGAAAGGTGATGAGTCAGCATGCAGAAGAGAGATTGAAAACTTGACTGAATTGTGCGTCAACAACAACCTTGCACTCAATGTCACTAAAACTGTTTAGTTCAGGAACAGAAAGCCAGAGGTATAAAATCCACTGATCATTGGGGATCAATGATCACATGGAGAAGGTGAACAAATTTAAGTTCTTAGGAGTCACTATGTTGGAAGATTTTTCCTAGACCCAACACATTAATGGCATCGTGAAAAAAGCACTCTACTTCCTCAGGAGTTGCGGAGGTTTGGTATGACAGTAGAAACACTGGAAAATTTCAACAAATGTGTAATGGAAAGTGTGCTGCCTGGCTGCATCATGGTCTGGTAATGGGAACACTAATACCTCTGAGCCTAAAGCTCTCCAAAAGGTAATGGACACAGCCCAAACATCACAGGCAAATCTCTCCCACTATTGAGAACATCTACAGGGAACGCTGCTGTTGGAGAGCAGCAGCTATCATCAAGGATCCACACCATCCAGCACATGCTCTGTTCTTGCTTCTGCCATCAGGAAAGAGGTACAGCTGCCACAAGACTCGCAACACCAAGTATGGGAACAGCTGCTACCCCTCCACCATCAGAGTCCTCAACAACAAACTCAATCAGGGACTCATTTAAATACTGTTACTTGTGCACTTTATTGATAGTTTTTCTACGTGCAGTCAGTTTGTTTACATTTGCTATCTATTTACAGTTCTTTGTTTACATGTATTCAGTTTGTTGCATTGCCAATGTGGTAATTCAGCCTCGCCTGCAGAAAAAAGAAACTCAGGGTTGTATGTGATGTCATATATGTACTCTGACAATAAATCTGAATTTGGTTAGTATAGTGTTACAGAGCCAACGAACTGGGTTCAAACCCACAACTGTCTGCATGGAGTTTGTATGTTCTCCCTGCATTGGCATGGGTTCCTCTAGGTGCTTTGGTTTCCTCCCACCCATCAAAAACTTACCCCTGAAATGCATGGCCAAAACTAATAGTGGAAACATCTAATGATTTTTGTTTTAAATTAAGTATTTAAAGAAAAATATTTGCAGTGCTATGTTGAAAGAGTGGGGGATCAGATCAGTTAGATTCCTTGTTCAGAGTGCAGTCACACACCTGATAGACCAGGTAGCCTTTGGTTTTGGCATGTGATTCACACACCAGCTTTGATGCCTTTTCTTATTCCAATATAATAAGATCGTGATCATACAAATTAATGAGGTTATGATGTATCAAAATTTTTAAGTATTTGATCAAAATTCAGCTCCACGTGCAAGAAAGAAAGTGAATAGGATACACACAAGCATTCTTTCCAAGATGGTTCAAGCCCCACTCCTATAAAGCCCTACATTACAGTCCATATGATTGGTTCTTCCTATTATGACAGAATATAGATATGTTTTGGGGAGATAAACTGGGGCAGGGTTTGTTAGTGTAGGTCACATACAAACACTTTGTTGTGGTGAATATCTATTGCTGCTGGGTTTTGGGGTCCTCTGGGCTCATAACACTATTGTTTTGTAACCTTGAGTGTCTGCATGATGCTTGAGAAATGGACACTAAGGTCACTTTTAGTCCTTTGCCCTTACAAGAGTGCAACATATGGGGTTTACATGGGGAACACAGCAACCTTACTGCTGGGCAGTTAATTTTATTAAACATGGACCCAGATCTTTTTCAGTCAGGCATCAGAGAGTTATGAAAGATGTTCTTGATGTCACAACAGCAATCAGGCTGGAGCTCTGAAGTGCATCAATATGTTTGTTATCCTTTCATCCTCTTTGAGATGGGTTATTTTGTCTTCTGTAGCTGTGGGGTGAAGTTTAATCTTTCAGATGATGCATTCAGTTCACTGGGGATGACTTTTCCCCCAGGAATCAGAAGAATTGTGGTACAAATCATTCTCTCAAAGGGAGAGTTAATGATTGCACGAACTTGTAGGAAGCAGTTTTGGGGCTTTGAACATAGCTTGATGCACTCAGAAAAGCAAAAATGTAAAATATTTCTCTGACAGATACAAGTTTTGCTAAGCTCAATCATTATCAAGTATGCTTCTTTAAAAAAAAAAGCCAAGAATAATGTCTGGAGACACATATGGATGGAGAATTGATATCAGGAAGATGGCAAATGTGGTACCTTTATTCCAAGAGTAGTTCTGGATCTAATTTTGGGGAGTCTAGTTATACAAACAGAGGGAGTTTCAGTGCAAGATAACTTTAGAGATAGTGGGGAAAAACAAGGTCCTGACTTTCAATTAAAAATGATTTCAATTTGAACAGACAGTACCTGCAAAATGGACTGGGAGCAGTTGCCTAAAGTTTGCAGCCAACAAATGGAAATCATTCAAATGTGAATGAAGGAGAATTCGGGACTAAAGTGTTCCTGTTTTGATGATAATGATATGAATTTATTGTCATACTCAAAAGTAGAATGTACAGATGCATTGAAATTCTTGCTTGCTGCCAACTGCAGAGGTATGTAAAAAAAAAACCCACAAATAAACAATAGATATGAAGTAAATTACCCCATGAGAGAAACAAAAGATAATGGCTATAAGAGAATAAATAAATATTCCAAGTTACAGTAATAAAAATACAATTGTTCAGACAGATTTTTGATCTGAGAGTAGTGTTCTGGTTAGGATAAAAAGACAGAAATGCTGGAGGAACTTAGCAGGTCTTGCAGTATCCTTAGGACGTAAAGATGTATAACTGTTGTTTCAGGCTTGAGAGCACTTCTTCAAGGTATGAGTAAAAAGCAGGCAGGCACCTGAAATAAAAAGCTGACAAGACAGGAAGAAGGGGCAGGGAAAGGAATACAGACCAACAGAAGAAGGGCATTAATTGGAAGTCAGGGGAGAGGAAATGTGAAAATTGATTGCGGGAGGGGAAGTTGTTTCTGATTCTGCACAAGGAGACTGAGGGAAGAGAGAGAAAAATCCTGGTGGGGGACCTGCAATGGGAACTGGAATCCCTGTGTGACCAGATGATGGCAGAGACAAGTAGCCAGGAAGGACACATGGATCTGGAAGTGAGACTGGGTGAGTACATGA
Source organism: Narcine bancroftii (assembly GCF_036971445.1). Lineage (NCBI taxonomy): Eukaryota > Metazoa > Chordata > Chondrichthyes > Torpediniformes > Narcinidae > Narcine > Narcine bancroftii. Next base: position 248,400,004 of record NC_091470.1, on the reverse strand, counting down.
TGTAGAGCTTGAGAGCAGCAGGGAGTGCAGATAGGGAGCAGTAAGAGAAATTCTCAGAACTTCCTTTGAAGAGAGGAGGAGAACCTCTTCAGGGTAGGGATCCTTCAAAGAGCTGCAGTCTTTTGTACCACTCCATTCAGTTGCTTCACTGTGAAATCTCTTCGAGGGATGGCTGGTTAGGTAGAACAGGAAGATGCAAGAGCCTGATAGTGGTTGAAAGGTAAGGCCAATAAGTGATAGAGGAAATACTGCAGATGCTCAAATCTTGAGCAAACATTGAGATACTGGAGGAAGTCAGCAGTTCAGGCAACGTGCATGGATAGAAATGATCTGTCTGTATTTTGGCTCGGGTCCCCTTATCGACTAAAGTAATTAGGGTGTAATATCATGTGCATAAAGAGAGGGAAAGAAGCTTTGGAGGGGCTGAGGTTATAGGACATTGCACAGCAGATAGGATAGGTAGAGAGAAAGGTAGATGGAGGTGGGAGTTACCTAGAATAGAAAAATCAGTGTTCAGGCTATCAGGTTTAAAACTGTCCAGCAGGAATACAAGAGTTTTCATCAAATTTATGTTTGCATTCTATGTTGACAAAGCTTTCAGCTGAGGACAGACTGTGCAGGAATGGTCATGGGAATGGAAATGGTTGGTGACAGGAAGCTCAAGCTTAGATACACAAACCGAGAGCAGGTGTTGAGTGAAGCAGTCAACAATCTGCATTTGGCCTCACTGAGATAGGGGAGGCCACATCAAATACACCATATTCTCTTCACATTCTCAACAACTCCCTCGGATTCTGCCACTTACCCACACACAAGGGGTCAATTCGTCTACCACCAGCAGGTCTTGGGGTATGGAAGGAAACTGAACCTGGAGGAAACCCATGCAGTCAAGGGGAGAACGCGCAACCTCCACACAGGCAGAACCTGAGATTAGGACTAAAGCTAGATTTCTGAAGCTGCGAGGCAGCAGCTCCTCTAGGCGATGGATGATGAGAAAGATTGGGCTGCACTGTCAGAAACCACATGGGTGATTGGAGGCAATGGGTTTTTATTATACATGCAGCACAGTAACAGGCCAATTACACCCAGTACATTTTGAATGGTGGGAGGAAACCAGAGCTCCTGGAGCAAACCAATGCTTACAAGAGGGAAAATGTACAAATTCCTTACAGGCAACTTTGGATTCAAACCCAGGTCGCTAGCGCTGTAACAGTGTCGTGCTAACCCATTCCACTCCACGGGAACTGGCACTCGCCTTCAGTTTCCTGGATTTTGATCTCCCTCTGTATATCTCTTTCTTTCAAGGTTGCTTCAGATCCTGCCGTTTGACCAAATGTATGGCTGGCTGTCCTTCTGTTAAATGGTTTGCTATCATATGCCTTGGTAGGGCTGCTTTGAAGTATATTGGGGTCATTTGTTACACTAAAAATTCACAATTTTATCAAGGGAGCCTCACTATTGGAATCCTCTATTTAATCTAAAATTGAAGTAGAAATTATTCAGCTATCCTGAATGCAATGTTACATAATACACAAAATTTGAATAGCTTTTCTGAACTTCAATTAAGTAGAAATTGGTTGTCCTCAGTTCAATAAGGTAAGGGGCTCTGATACTTAGCACATCCAATCCTATATTGATTGTTTATAAAAAAAAATTGTTCTTGAGCAAGGTGAAACATTCATTACAGAGCTATTAGCCAAGTACCTATATTGCAATGAGTAAATTAAAGGAACCTGCTGTAATTGGTGAGAGATCTCTCAAGCATCCAGGCCATTTGACAACCTTTGCCCACTGGATACTATGTGGTCCACAACCATGTCAGGTTTGTTTTTTCCTGAGGCAATGATTTATCTTCTTCTTAAACTGTTGAGACCGGTCACTTTTTTTATAAAAAGTCTTCTATTAGACCTCCCAATTTCTGAATGAAACCATTGATTTCAAGTCAATTGGGCAAGGATTTAATTTGTTTTCAGGAGATTAGACCAGGTAACAGGGGATAATTCTTCTTGAACAAGAAATGGAAAATTTCTTACCAAAGGTATTGCACTCGTACAGCAAGAAGGCCAAGAAATTCGCCATTAGATATACGCTCATAAATCAGTTGTGGTTCAGTTGCCTCTCTGACTGCTTCATACTCCTTGCCTCTTGTTCATGCCACTTCTCTAATCAAAAACCATGTTGCTTTGACTCAGTCTGTCAACCAGGTTGTCAAAAAACTTTGAAGCAAATGTTCTTTCATTTTTTTTTCTCCTCTGTAGTGTCTGAATCAGCATGGCCATCTGTCTTCGGTACAATTTTGAGAATAAACAGTCAAAGTCATTGAGTCATAAATCTTACAGTTCAGGGAGAGGATGATTGGCCCATTTTATTTGTGCCAGCCCTTTGCAATAGTTCTCCATTTTGTCCTGCTCTTCTGATTCAGTATGGAAGAATGGTGGTAATCAATTCAATGGGAAAAGGAGGGTAAAACATTGCAGGGATATCGTTCCCCTTTGAAAGTTCCCATTGAATCAGCGTTAAATACTCTTCCAAACAGGATGTCATAGATTTCAACTCATAGAGGGATAAGGCATCCCACTGAGTCCACACCAACTATTAACCACCTGTTTACACAAATCCTACATTAATTCCATATTCCTATCAACTACCTCGGGATGCTACCACTCATCTACACACTAGGGCAAATATGCAGTGGACAATTAACCTACCAGCTCCCATGTCTTTGGAATGTAGAGGAAACCAGAACACCAAAGGAAACCCACACAGTCACAGGGAGATAGTGCAAACTCTATAGACAGTACCCAAGATCAGGATCTGGGCTTGGGTCACTGGAGCATTGAGGCAAATGTGTAAATTTCTGTTTTCACAACAATTCTACTTATTTTGCCAATTACCTAAATCTCTGTAGCAGATTGACCTGTTTGGAACACTTTCTTTTTCAATTTTTTTTATTGGTTTTTATAATAAATACAGTACAATGAAGTACCTATTAGGAACTCTAAGTCCATTTTACATAATACCTTCAAGAAAGTTTTCCTCTGGCTTTTATACGCTCGACCTACCTGCATTAACACAGAAAAGGTGGATTGGCGAATCCATTCCGATCTGGGTTTCCACCGCCAAGGGTGGTAATATCAGAGATGTAGCAAAGTTGCTCCACTTCCTATGTAACAGGATTACTGTTGAAAGTGGCTCAAAAGGGGGATGGCTGATGTCATTGGAGCAGGTTCAGTAGAGCTGTCCGGTTTCTCAGATCGCTGATCTCTCTACCTGCGGCATGTCCCCATTCCTCTGCCCGCTGTATCTCTTGCCATTTTAACATTAGTTTCTATCAAGGCAGGTGAACTGACTTTATGTGGGAGCTGGGCACTAGTTGGATGTGACAATGAAGTTTTTGTCTGGGAGAATGATAACCGCAACAGAGTAAAAATCATGTCAAGTGTAAAACTTGCATTAAACTTCTTGTTTGTCAAAATTAAACCCAAATTTTTCTACATTCTCCCTGTAATACACTTTTACTACTGAGCTCACTTTATCTTATTATAAACTTGTTCCTTGAATATATCTTTGCAAAAATTTGTCAAGGTTGTAACTAACTGAAATGGACCAAATGGACTATCAATGATCTGAAGGAGTCCACATCTCCCTAGCGCCAATATTCATTATTGTTATGTATTGCTTTAGGTTACTAGATTGAGTTGATCACATGAGGAGGTTCAGAGCAAGGTATGTGGATTTCACATTTGTAGCGGTGAGCATACAGATAATTTTTAACAAGATTTATAGGCTGGTTTGTTTGCTTCTGTTGGCAATTGACTTTGCTGGAACATCACTGTCTGTTCTGATACTGAATGTGGATCCCATTCAAACAGAGGAAAGTAGAGGCTTAAATATCATGATTTATTTGTTGATTGGGAAGCAAAGTAAGACAAATAAGTTTAAAAACATTTGTGCTCCTTTTGAAAAGTCTGCAGAAACACAGAAGTGTGCGTACAAAATCTCAGCACCGTGCCTCACAGTAGAGGGTGGCACTAGTGTACTACACATCTTCCCCCCACCCCCCCCCCCCCCGACTTTTGCCCTGGGAAGCCGACTCGCTAATCTCTGCTATGTAAAAGGACTGGGCAATCTGTCTTTTCAGATTTCAGCATAAACAATGAATCCACCTTTCCCCCACTTTTGCATATAACGAGAGTAGGGCAATAACGCAGCTTTTCTATACAAAAACGCCATCAAACCGTTCACATTCAGTTTATTATTTTATGATTCCTCATTATACAATAAGATTAAGCTGTGTTTCTCCGGACCTTGGTGCACATACATATACTCATGATACATTTCTCACAGAGCACAACATAATCACATACATATATTAAAATAAATATGTTTAAATGTTTTTGGAATAATTACCTTCAATTTTCATTAAGGTTCGAGGATACCATTCATCAATCTCACAGCCTGCGGAAAGAAGCTATTTCCCAGCCTGGCAGTCCTTATTTTGATGCTCCTCCACCTCCTTCCTAATGGTAGCAGGTCAAAGATACTGTGTGATTGATGATAGGGATTATTCTTTGAGGCCTATTTAAGCAATGCTCCAGTCATTAGGGGAAAGGGAGACCCCAGTGAAAATCTTGGCTATTTCAATGATCCTCTGTACTGACTTTCAGTCCAATGCTTTGTAGCTACCATACCACACAATGAAGCAGCCAGACAACACTCTCAATTCTGCTCCTGTAAAAGGTTGTCAAGGTGGGGAGTCAGTAGCCTTGCCCTCCTCAGGATGCATATGAGGAGGTGTTGTGGCCCCAGCATAGATTGACCGTCATATGCTCATCTGTGGTGATCAGCCCTCAACATCTAGGCAGGTGCTTCAAGATAAAGAAGGATTGATTGCAGTGGGGGGGGTGGGGGGGCGGACGGTGGGGAGGTGCGTGCCTGCATTCAGCACCATTAGCCTGGTACAAAACTAAAAGCGCAATGACAACAAAATAATCTTTTGAAAACAGATGGATTTCAAAAGAAAACAATAAGCAAAGCTTCCGATACTCATTCGAGTGGCTGTAACTGCACATCTCATTTCTAATTACCATATATGTCTGCATATAAGATGGCCTCAGATAAGATGGGTCCCCAATTTCAGTCTGAATTTCATGGTTTTAACATATATTGGGTGTATAAGACAATCTTTCCCCCCAGCCCCCCAAAAAAAATTTGTGTGTGACTGAGCTGGTGTCACATTGACTGAGCTGTTGGGTGTGGTCGGAAGGTGGGTGTTATCATGGAGCCTTGAGTAAAAGGAAGCAAGTTTTAAGATAAAAGTAATTGAAGTGGCCGAGGAATCGACCATCTGAGCTGCTGTAAGAACATTTGCCATCACTGTGAAGCTGGTAAAAGTGGAGAAAGAATGAAGATGTTTTAAGAAAAATACCAAAGAAACAACGTTCGATGAGAAGAGGAATCACTCGTTGGCCAGAGTTGGAAAATCGCGTGGCAGAATGGGTTCTCAAACCGAGGCAAGATCACTGCATAGTCACAAGAAATAAAATCAGAGCACATGCACGGAAGTGGGCAAGGTCAAACCCAGAACACAGTAGGGACTTTAAAGGTACAGTAGGATGATGCAGCCGTTTCATGAACAGGAAAAACCTGGCAATATGACAAAAAACAAAATTGCCCAGAAACTACCGAAAGATCTTGATCATAAAGTTATCAGTTTTCAGCAGTTTCTTATACACCAGTGGTAGAAACACCTGCTTCCATTGTCAAATATTGGAAACATGGTCAAAACCCCCATGAATTTTGACATGATGGGCAATAGAATGATGGAATGGAATGGTATGAAAACTGTGTAAACCAGAAGTACAGGCCATGAAAGGACTAGGTTAACTGTGGTGTTATCCTGCATGGCCAATGGGATGAAGTTAAGACCCCTGGTAATATTTAAGTGCAAACTTAAGTCTAAAATAAAATTCCCAGCAGGTGTTTTTGAACACTTTCATGAAAAAGGATGGATGGATGAAAATGGGGTAAAACTATGGATAGACATTGAGTAGAACAGGCGACCAGGCGGTTTACGCAAAGAATGGAGTTTGTTGGTCTGGGATATGTTTTGTAGTCACTTCACTAAAAGTAGATTAGCACTACATAATACTTGGATGACGGTTATCCCGGGTGGTTTGATGTCTACATTGCCACCTCTCGATGTCTGCTTGAATAAGCCATTCAAAGACCATGTGTGTAAAGAATTAAATAGTTGGATGATGAGTGCTGAAAAATCCTTTACAGAAGGTGGGGCAGTGTGTGTGCTGCATCACTTGATGTGCTGTGTGATTCTGTGATCAAAGCATGGGATAAAGTGAAAGTAGGGACTGTAATAAAATCTTTCAAAAAGTACAGCATCTCTAGTGCAATGGATGGTACGGAGGATGATTTATTGTGGGACACTGACGACGAAGCCGAAACTTACTCATCAGATTCAAACTGGGACCTGAATGATGACCGTGATTGCGATAGTGATTTTGAAGGAATTTAGATGTGCTTTTCTTTTAAACAATTAAAAATTCTTTTTAATATACAATTAGCATAAAAATTTGTTGTGGGGTGGGATCTGAGTGGGTTATGGAAACAATCGAGTGGAATTTTGAGTAGAATTTTAAGGACACATTTTTGTATCTGGCCTAAAAAACAACCCCTGCTTTTGGCATTTTTTTTTTGATGCTTCAAAGGTCATCTTGTATGCAGTAACCTCACTGACCATAGGAAGTTTTAAGCACCTGGCACACAAAGCCTTCCATTAAAATGTTATGCCAATTGTTACTTAATTAATCAATGCCATCCTTTTTAATTCATGTCTGCTGGTAGTTCTCATACCTCAGTAATCAGGTAGCACAATGGTGTAGCTAGGAGAATTGCTGCCTCACAGTGCCGCAGACCCGAGTTTAATCCTGGCCTGGTGTACTGTCTGGGTGGAGTTTGTATATTCTCCCTGTGAACAAGTATGTTTCTTCCTGGTGCTTCATATCTCAAAGATGCAATTGGTAAACTGGCTGTTGAATATTGCCCATCATACATAGCTGAGGGGTAGAATAGAATAGGCAATATAAACATCACAGCACAGTTCAGGCCCTTCCACCCATGATGTTGTACCAACCTATATATACCTACCCTCACTACCTCAATCCTCTATTTTTCTTTCATCCATGTTCCTTTCAAAGAGTCTCTTAAATGTCCGCATTGTTCCAGCTTCCACAATTACCCGTGAAAAAGCATTCCAGGCAACCATAACTTTCTGTGTTTTTTAAAAAAAAAAATCCTAACCCTGATGTCTCCTCCCTTGACTTTGTACAGCTTCCCTCTGTTTTTTGCTACTCCCACCCTGGGAAAAAGGTGCTGGCTATTGACCTTATTTATTCCTCTCATAATCTTGTAGACCACTATAAAGTCACCTCTCATCCTTCTTCACTCCAAAGAGAAAGCTCCCAGCTCTGTTAACCTTGCCTCATAAGACATATTTTCCAACCCAGGCAACATCCTAGTAAATCTCCTGTGTACCCACTTCATAGCTTCCACATCCTTCCTGTAATAAGGTGACCACAAATGAACACAATATTCCAAGTGTGGTATCACCAGAGATTTATAGATCTGCAACATTACCTCACAACTCCTGAACTCAATCCCCCAACAAATGAAGCCCATCATAGTATATAGGCCTTCTTAACTATCCTATCAACCTGCATGGCAACCTTGAGAGATCTATGGATTTGGACCCCAAGGTCCCCCTGTCCCTCCACACTGTTAGGTATCCTACAATTAATCATATACTCAGCCTTTGAGTTTGACTTTCCAAAAGGCATCACCTCGCATTTATCTGGATTGTACTCCATCTGACACTTTTCCATCCAGCTGTACATCCTGTTGTAAACTATGACAACTTTCCACATTGTCCACAACCCCTCCAACCTTCGTTTCATCTACAAACTTACTGACCCATCTTTCCACTTCTTCATCCAGGTCGTTTATAAAAATCACAAAGAGAATCGTCCCAGAACAGATCCCTATGAAACTCTATCCGTCACTGATCTCCAGGCAGAATACTTCCCACCCACTGCTAATCTTTGCTTTGTACAGGCAAACCAATTCTGAATCTGCACAGCCAAGATTCCATGGATTCTATGGCATATGACTTCCTGATTGAAAGGAGGACCTTGTCAAATCCATAAGATCTGGTGGAAGTTGCTGAGAATGCAAAATAGAATAGAAAACAAATTTATTATAAGATTAATGTTGATGGTGGCTGATGGTTAGTGTGGACCTGCTAGATCAAAGGGATTGTTCCCATGCTGTATCTCTCTGTTACATGGGGCCTTTGAGCTGCTGTTACCCGGTGCCTAGTGACAAGCATTGAGCACACTGGAAACCTGCCTGGTGTTCACATTGGCTGCCAAATGCTGCCTTGCACAGAAGTGCATGGGTTCTCAGTGAAAAAAGAGGTTCTAACTAACTTTCAAGCAAAGCTATGAACATTTGAAGATGTCTATCTGATGCAGTGCCTTAAAGAGGCAGCCAACCTAATCACCCTGGACACTATCTCTTCTCACTGCTACCTTCAGAGGAGGGACAAAACCTTGAAAATCACCATATCTAGGTTCAACAACAGTTTTTCTCCAACAGCTGTCAGGATCTTGAACCTTCCCTAACCCTGACCTTAACCCTCAGAATCAGAATATATTGCCATGTACACGTATCACAAAATTTGTTGTTTTGTGGCAGCATTATTAGCGAAAAAAAATGTCTATACATTTCTATAAATACACTTTTTTAAAAAAAATTAACTAATGCGAAAAAGAGACAAAAATGAGGTAGTGTTTGTGGTTTGTTGTTCATTCAAAAATCTGATGGCAGAGGGGAAGAAGCTGTTTTTATAAAGTTGGGTGTTTATCAAGCTCCTGGCAACAGTGAGAAGAGAACATGGCTTATATGATGAGAGTCCTTGAGGATAGAAGCTGCTTTCTTGAGACACCGCCTCTTGTAGATGTCCTCAATATCCAAGTTCGTAACTCTCTGCCTTTTCCTGTCTGAGTCTTCGCACTTCTATACCAGTGTGGTGCAACCAGTCAGAATGCTTTCCAAGCACACCTGGAGAAATATGCAAGAGTCTCTGGTGACGCACCAAATCTTCTCAAACTCCTAACAAAGGACAGCCGCTGGTGAGCCTTCTTCATGATTGCATCAACATGATGGCCCCAGTACAGATCTTCAGAGATATTGACACCCAGGAATTCCACTGCTGACCCCTCAATGAGGGCTGGTTTGTGTTTTCCTGGTTTCCCCTTCCTGAAGTCTACAATCAGCTCCTGAGTTTACCTAACATTTGAGTGTAAGGTTGTTACAAAACCAGTCAATAGACAATAATAGACAATATGTGCTGGAGTAGGCCCCTTCAAGCCAGCACTGCCATTTATCGGATCATGGCTGATCTTTCCCTTTGAATAACCAATTCCAGCCTTATCCCCATAACCCTTAACTCTCCTGCCCACAAGAGCCTTATCCAACTCTCTCTTAAATCTATCCAATGAATCTGCCCCTACCACCCTCTGTGGCAATGTATTCCACAGACCCACAATTCTCTGTGTTTATATATATTTTTAAAAATTCTCCTAATTTCTGTCTTAAATGTCCTTCCCTGTATTCTTAAACTATGCCCTCCAGTCCTAGTTTCTCCCATCATTGGGAACGTGCTCCAATTTCACCCTGTCAAGCCCTTTGATAATCCTAAATACCTCAATCATGTCTCCTCTCATCCTTCTAAACTCCATCGCATATAGTCCATCTTTCTAACCTATCCGCATTTGACAATCCTGCCATCCTGGGAACTAACCTTGTAAACCTGCATTGCACTCCCTCTATAGCAAGTATGTCCTTTCTTAAATATGGGGACCAGAACTAGATGCAATACTCCAGGTGAGGTGTCACCAGAGCCCTGTACAACTGCAGGAGGGCTTCTCTACTCCTATACTCCAATCCCCTCTTTATGAAAGCCAACATACCATTCGCCTTTTTCACCGCTTGCTGAACCTGCATGCTGGTTTTCAATGGCTGGTGAACAAGTACGCCCAGATCCCTTTGCATTACCCCACTCCCTAGCTAAACTCCATTTAAATAATATTCTGCTCTCTTATTTCTGCCTCCAAAATGGACAACCTCACATTTAGTCACATTAAACTTCATCTGCCCACTCACCTAACCTGTCCAAGTCCCTTTGCAATTTCCTGACATCCTCCTCACTTTTTACACTACCACCCAGCTTAGTGTCATCTGCGAATTTGCATATGTAGTTATTTATGATAAACAACTGAGGGCCTAACACCGACCCCTGCGGGACCCCACTCGTCACATCCTGCCATCCAGAAAATGACCTGTTTATCCCAACCCTTTCTTTCCTATTTCTCAACCAATTATCTGTCCATGACAGCACCCTACCCCCAATACCATGCTCCTTGATTAACTGATCTATCTCACTCCTGTACACTTGCTCATTTTCAACTGTGATCCTGGTGTCATTAGTAAAATTGTAGATTTGCTTAGTCATACACTCATAGAGTGGGCTAAGGTCGCCTGTGTTGATTGTCAGTGAGGAGGAGATGTTACCGGTCCACGCTGACTGTGGCTTTCTGATGAGGAAGTCAGAGATCCAGTTGCAGAGGCCCAGGTTATGAAGCTTGCTGACCAGTACTGAGGGGATGATGATGTTGAAATCTGAGTGGTAATCGATGAAAAGCTTCCTAATGTAACATTGCTATCGTTTAGGTTATCCAGGGCAGAGTTGAGAGCCAGTGAGATTGCATTTGCTGTGGGAAGATTGTAGCAGTAGGTGAATTCAGTAGGTCCAGGTCTTTACTTTGGCATGAGTTGGCCATGACTAACCTCTCAAAGCATTTCATTGAGCTAAAATATTCCGAGACCTAAGATCTGTCAACAGTATTGTAACTTTACTTTCTTAACTGCACTGTGAACACTTACCTATCCTTTTATATTTATTGACAGTTTTTACTCTTGTTGGTTCTTTAATTTATGCTTTGGCAGAAGCAAGAATTTCAGTGTATTTTTACATTGGGCTTAGATGTATAACAATGAACTCTCATCTCATTTAATTTGGTTCTGTGACCCTAGTGTAAAAAGCTGCACAGAGGGTGGATGTAATGAAGCAAATGCAAACCTTGCAAACACTTTGAGCTGGTTACTCTGCTCTTGCTTGTTTTAGAAACTGCACTGTGCTATTCAATTTGATGGTGAGGGAACTGAAAAGTTCTAAATTACCGTGTCCAGCAGGCTGGAAAGAAAGAAATCCTTCAAAGGCATTTACAAAAGGAACAGATAGTAAAGGAAGATTTATGATCCTCAGTGTCAGTCCTCTGCACAGTTCTGTTCTCCAGATCATGGAGAGGAAATGGAGACCTTGAGAAAGGTGTTTTTTTTAAAAAAAAGTCCACTGGGATGGAAACTTCCCATCTTGGAAGAAAGACCAAGGGGTGATTCGATAGAGGCCTTTAAAACTATAGAAGAGTTTGAAAGGATAGACGTGTAATTCAATTCTGGAGCGGGAAGTTAAAGCTGGCGATTATGCATCAGATAGACATGGAGTCAAACAGCAATGAATCATGCCCTTTGGCCTATGTTCATGTTGACCATCAGGCACCTGCCCATTTACAAGTATTGAGTGCAGATGTGGGTCATGCAAGTTTTCCTTCATATACTTCTTAAAGGTTGTGGGATTCTCTGCATCCACCAACCACTCAGGCAGGAGGGAACACAATCAGGAGTAGGAATAGGCCACTTGTCCTCTCAAGCCAGCACCACAAATCAATATGGTGGCTCGTCTGCCTCAGCACACAGGTCTCCTCTTCTGTGCCTGTCCCTCAATTTTTCTAAACTGCATCTATTTAATTGTTCCAATGGTCTTGCCTCACAACGCTCCAGGGCATAGAGTTCCAGAAATGCACCCTCTGCAAAATACTCCTATGCGCAGCAGTGGAAAATAACTACTATGTATGCATGTGTAATAGTCGATCCCGTGTAATAGTCAAACCCTTTCCTTTTTTGGCCCAAAATGTGCATGTTTTCCTTATGATCCATGTAAAAGTCAATCTCTGCCCATCCCGCGAACCCTTGCCTCAACCACCCACCCATTCGACCTCCCGACACCTCAAATGCAGACTTACCACCCAGTCCTGGCCATCTGAGGTCCCAACACTTTGAACAATGCAGGTACTTACCACGGTCAAAAGTATGACCTGTGTAAAAGGCAACCCCCCCACCCCCCCAAATTTGACTCAAAGAAATTGGTCAAAACAACTCTACTATTACACAAGTATATTGGTATGTTCTTTTCTTGCAACTATGTCCCCTTATTTCTCCTTCTTTCTCTGTATAACTTCCTTTGACCAGAGA
>NC_091470.1:248306453-248383953 GCF_036971445.1 Narcine bancroftii | reverse complement strand
GTGGGAATTTGAGAGAGTGCTATGGGCAAGACGGGCTCCCAAATGGCCTTGGATGCCAAACCTTTCTGATCATGTCAGAGGTTTGGACCTGGAGCTCGGGTTGCCAATGGACCGAACAGGAGTCTGTGTGGTTGCAGAGGCCGTGGGAGTGTAGTAGGAGGTGAATCCACGGACACTCAGTTTCTCTGAAAGAACTCTCTTTTTTACTTCTCTTTCTAATGGTGACTTTGTCTACCTTATGGCAGGCAGAAGGCAATTTCACTAATATTATATGTTCTGCATAATACATTACAAAATAAAGGAATCTTAAATCTTTTCCATGATGGTACTGATGGAGATGGCCCAAAAGCACTTTGTAGTCTGTAAATTATCTTGACCACTGCCACGATATTAGATAGACAAGTGCTAATTTGTACACCGCACACTTCCAGAAACAATGGGTTGATAACAACCAGATCATGTGCTTGGTAAGAGATTAATAATGGTCTCGGACATTTTCACGTTGCTGCTTATTAAAAAAAACTTGCTGTGCATAAATTGGCTGTTGTGTTTTGCCACAGTGAGTACATATTAAAAGCACTTTGGGTTATACTTTCAGTTGTGAAGTGCTTTTAAAAGGTTCTGAGGTTCTAAATGCAAGCTCCTTTTTTCTGGTTTAAAGACAGGTTTCGGAAGCTTCTAAAGAGCACACATGCACATCTTCTGCTGTTATCCCTCTAACCCCAAGGGGCACTGTCAAGACCATTGTCTTTGTTGCTATGGCTATCTTGCGTGCTAAAGATCAGATTTGGCATGGAAACCTGTTATGGTTTGGATTTTGATAGCCAGAAATAAAGAGCTGCAAGTGATGCTCCATAAGGCAATGCTATGATATTACGCTATCCAATCTGATAATTATAAATAGCCACCCTCAATTTCCACACAAATACCTGCCACAGAATAAAGAGAAAATTATAGGCTTAAGGAAAGAAGCACCTTGGCTATGAGGAGCAGTCAAGTCAAAAGTCACTGAACACATTTTGTGGATTTCCTTACACGGGAAAATATCATTTTAAGTTTGGGAAAAAAAATAATTTGCTTTTAAAAGTGCTTGTAGTGCTTTTTTCTTTATTACCTTCCATCAAAATAAACCCAGTGGTGTCACAGTCTCGTAAAAAAAAAAACCTCTGTGAGTGAGCCACAGAAGATTTTGATGCCAAGTCATTACTCAGTTGGACATGAAGAGAAATGGCCAACAATGGTTAGAGAAAGATTGTCTCAATCAAAACTTCAGTGCAGATTTTGAGTGGTCAGATCACGTAAACTGTGACTCCATTTACCATTGCATCATAAAATAAACCAGTAAAAATGTGTTAGGCATCCAGTTTGAAAAGAAATCTTTATATTTCAGACATACAAAGTGGTCAATTTTGAGCAGTTTTTAGCAGTCAGTTTAAGTAAAAGATTGAACGATGATATGTTCATGCATTCTCTGGAGTATAGGCTGGCATAGTCATAAAATTATTAAAGATATAATTCCAAAGACATGGGTCTTAGCATCATAGATAGAGAATTAAAATTTACAAAATAAAATTTGAAATCTAAAATAGAAGATTGATTCTCAGCAATAGTACCTTGAAAAATATCTAATTATCATTTTTTTTTAAATATTTTAGTTAAGCCACAGCCTTGAGCAACTCTGCCATCCTTAGTAAAGCCAACATCAATAAAGTTCCCCACCATCCTGGTCACAGGATGAGGGGGAGGGGGAGAGGTACCTGGACCCTTTGCTTCAGGAGGCAGTCACACCCATTAGAATAGCTGCTTCAAATTCGGCCTGTGATCAGGGACAAGAGGGTATGACTGTGAGTGAGGTGGATAGTGGGATCCAAGAAAAAGTACAGAAGGAATCTCAGCCCTTGATCTCATCTCACAATTCCTTGTCTGGATAAGAGTGGAGGCTGCAGGAAATATGAGCAATTGAACTGCAGCACCGTGATTCAGGAAGCCATGTAAGAGAGGGAAGAGGAGGGAAATGTGGTAATCAGGGATAGTATAGTTAGGGGAACAGACAAAGTTTTCTGTCATAGGAATAGGGTGTCTTGAAGGCTGTGTTGCCTGCCTGGTGCCTGGGTTCATGATGTCTTATCTGACCTGTAGAGAAATTTACAGTAGGAGGGGAAAGATCTTGTTGTCATGGCCCATGTGGCTACCAATGACATGGGGAGAATGAGGAAAGATGTTCTGCTGAGGAAATGTGTTCAGCTCGGGACCAAATTAAAAGCAAAAGGTGGTAATCTCTGGATTACAACCTGAGCCACTTGCTAATTGGTAAAGAGTCCAGAAGATTAGAGAGTTGGGAAATTGGCACCAGTATTAGCGAAGGAAGGAACTGTTCAAAGGGAACAGGTTCCATTCTGAACCATGATGGGACCTGGATCCTGGTGATTCACGGAAGACTGTGGACAGGGCTTTAATCTAAATAGCAGGGGGTAAGTTCAATAGATTGGAGAGGGGTGGATAAGTAAAAGAGAAGGGTGTGGATAAAATGTAAAAGTTAAAAAAGAGAAAAGTAAGAGTACAGGGACCTACCAGATTTTAAAAGCACAATGGATAGAAGGGCACTTTATCTGAAATTCCATAGTATTTGAACTTGGGGCAGAAAACAGTATAGGGGGTATAATTTAGTGGTCACTACAGAAATGTGATTGCAGGGTGGAGAGGACTGAGAATTAAATATTGAAAAGTTGTCAGGTAATAAGGAAAGACAGACAACAAGGTAAGGTAGGTAGGTAGTGCTCATAGTTAAGGATGAGAACAGGCCAATAGTAAGATATGATGTAAGATCTAATGAGCAAAATGCTGTGTCTATTTGGAGAAAGATTAGGAATAATAAGGAGAAAAAAAATCACTGGTAGGAGTTGTCTATAGGCCAGCCAATAATAACATTACAGTGACACACACAATAAACCAAGAAATATCAGAGGCATGTAAGGGTGGAACAGCAGTTATCATGGGGGACTTTAACAGGGACATTGACTTGGTGATTCAGATTGGTCGAGGCAACCTGGAGGAGGACTTCACAGAATACATACATGGTGGCTTTCTTCAACTGCATGTGACATGCTGTCTTGGATCTAGTCCTGTGCAATGAGACTGGTAAAATTGGTGATCTTGTAATTAGGGATCCCCTTGTAAAGAGTGATCACAGTATGATGGAGGGTACAATCATTTGGTCTAAAACAAGTTTGTTGTACCTAAACAAGGGAAACAACAAGGGAATGAGGGAGGAGTTGACTGGGAATACAGGCTATATGGAGGAATGGTTGAGGAAAAGTGGAGGACCTTCAAAGATTTTTCATGGTGCTCAACAATAATATATTCCAGTTAAATGCAAGGACAGTAAGGAGGATCAGTGGCTTAGAAACCTAGATCTGTGAGATGGCATGGAATTTGGTTTGGAAGAAGAGAGAGTTGTAATAGCTATAGACAGCAGGGAATATACGAGGTGCTTGAGGAATATAACTTGGATAACTATGGAAACCAAAGAAGGCATCAAACTATAAACCTGTGCATACAAAGTCACTAAAAACAGTGAGAAACTAGAAGATTGGGAAAACTTTAAGGATCAACAAAGAACCATGAAATGAGCAATAAAGAGAGAGAAGGTGGACTATGAAAAAAGATTAGCACAAAATGTAAAAATGGACAGTAAATGTTTTATATAAAGTGCTGAAGGGTAGCTAAGGTAAAGGTTATTCCTTTGGCAGATGAGAAGGAGGAACTGATAATGGGACTTTGAGGGAATCTAGTGTAGAAATCGCAGGAGCCCTGAAAGAAATATTTAAGTTGTCCTTAGCTGTGGGTGGGTATGGTACGAGGATTGGAGGGTAGCTCTTATTATTCCATTGTTTAAAAAGGGCTCCAAATGTAGTCCTGGAAATTATAGGCCTGTGAGCCTGATGTCTGTAGTAGGCAAATTATTGGAAGGTGTTCTAAGAGATCAAATGTACAATTATTTGGATACCCAAGGACTGATTAGGAGGTAGTCAATATGGATTTATGTGTGGTAGATCGTGTTTCATCAATCTTACAGAGTTTTTCAAGGAGATTATGAGGAAACAATGAAGGAAAGGCTGTGGATGTTGTCTTCATGGACTTTAGTAAGGCCTTTGACAAGGTCCTGCATGAGAGGTTAGTCAGGAAGGTACAAATTCATGGCTAGGTATTCATGGTGAAGTAGTAAACTGAATTCAACAATGGCTAGACAGGAGAACCCAGAGAGTAGTGGTGGATGATTCCTTATCAGATTGGAGGCCTGTGACTAGTGGTGTGCCTCAGGGATCAGTACTGGGACCATTGTTGTTTGTTATCTGCATCTGGATGATAATCTGGTAAAATGGATGAGTACCTTTGCAGATGGCACTAAGATTAGAGGTGTTGTGAACAGTGAAGAAAGGTTTTCAAAGCTTGCAGATGTATCTCAATCAGCTGGTAAAGTGGGTTGAAAAATGGCAGATGGAATTTGATATAGACAAGTGTGAGGTGTAGCATTTTGGAAGGACAAACCAAGAAAGGACTTGCACAATAAATGGTAGGTCACTGAGGAGTGAGGTAGAACAGAAGGATCTGGGAATACAGATACATAGTTTCCTGAAAGTGGCATAACATAATGTTGTAAATAAAGCTTTTGGCATATTGGCCTTCAATGTATTGAGTACAGGAATTAGGATCTTGTGTTAAAGTTGTGTAAGACATTTGTGAGGCCAATTTTGGAGTATTGTGGACAATTTTGGTCACCCAACTATAGGAAGGATATCAATAAGATGGAGAAAGTGCAGAGAAGATTTACTAGAATGTTGCCTGGACTTCAGGGACTGAGTTACAGAGAAAGGTTAAACAGGTGAGAACTTATTCCCTGAATCATTGAAGAATGAGAGGTGATTTGATAGAGGTATTTAAAATTATGAGGGGGATAGACAGAGTAAATGTAGATAGAGTTTTTCAGTTGACGGTTGGTGAGATTCAAACAAGAGGACATTGGTTAAGGATGAAAGGGTAAAATTTTAGGGGGAAACATGAGGGGGAACTGCTTACACAGAGGGGGTGGGAGTCATGGGTGCAGTGCTAATTTTTCAGGTGCTGGAGCTCACAAAAAACAGCGACAAGTTTGCCTCACAAATCATGGTTGGCTACCATGTTGTATCATTGAGAGCAAACAGCAGGACGAATGTGGCGGTTGTAGAAGAAACAGGTTGCTTGTATGCCCAGAATAGTGCTCAGCAGGTGGGGGAGGGGGGTGGCTAAAGCAGAGCGGCACAGTCTCATGGGGTGTCGCAGTACTGCACCCCTAGTGCAAGTGTGGAACAAGCTTCCAGCTGAAGAGATAGATGCAGGCTCGATTTTACCATTTAAAGGAAACGTGGATAGGAATGTGGATGGGAGAGTTATGGAGGGGTATGGACTGAATGCAGGTCAGTGGGACTAGGCAAGAAAAGATGGTTCAGCACAGACTAGAGGGGCCAAAGAGGCATGTTTCTGTGCTGTAAATTGCTCTATGCTAGGAAATGGCTGAGGCTTTGAATAACTATTTTGTGTCGATATTCACGGTGGTTGTGCATGAATCACAAAATGTTGGTTTGCAGGTGCAGCAGGCTATCAAGAGGGTAAATGGAATGTTGGCCTGTATTACCAGAGGAATTGAATTTAGGAGCAGGGAGGTTATGTTGCAACTGTACAAGGTACTGGTGAGCCACATCTAGAGTACTGCATACAATTCTGGTTGGACTTGTGGAAGAATGTACTGGGTTTGGAAGGAGTGCAGAAGAGATTCATTAGATTGATTCCAGGGATGAAGGGGTTAGCCCATGAGGAGAGATTGAGTTGTCTGGGACTGTACTTGCTGGAATTTGGGAGAGAGGATCTTATAGAAACATATAAAATTATGAAAGCCATAGATAAGATAGAGGTAGGTCAGTTCTTTCCGTTAGTAGGGGAGATCAGAATGAGGGAACATACCCTCGAGATTCAGGATAATAGATTTAGGATAGAGATGAGGAAGACTGCTTTTCCTAGAGTGTGGTGAATCAGTGGAATTTGCTGCCCATTGAAGCAGAGGAGGCTATCTCAGTGAATATATTTAAGGTTGGATAGATTTTGACATGGTAACAGAATTAAGGGATATGGGGAAAATGCAGGTAAGTAGATATGTGGCAATGAAACTAACATCAGATCAGCCAAAGTAAAAACACCAAAAAGCTGGTCTCTACAGCATCTGTAAAAAGCAAAGGTATATTGCTGATGTTTCAAGGAATAAGCAGAATAAGTCAGAAGCAGGACATCTCAGAAAGTCTCAGAATTCACACAGCGCTGGCTGGGGTGGGGGGGTGTGGGTGCGGAATCTAGACCATCAAAAGGTGTTCATTAGATTTCTCTGGCTTTCGTTAACCCCACCCCCCCAACTTCTTCACCCATCACATTCCTCTCAGACTGTTTCTTGCATCTGTCTCCTTTCGCAAAATATGACAAATTCCTACCAAGTCCCTTATCCTATCCAATTAACACCTTTTGTCCATATACCTATCCAACTTTTCCTTAAATATTAAGATTGAGCCCACATGTACCAACTTGGCCAGAAGCTCATTCCACACTCCCACCACCATCTGAGTGAAGAAATTCCCTCTCATGTTTCCCCTAAACTTTCCCCCCTTAATCTCAATCCATGTCCACTTGTTTGAATCTCCCCCACTCTCAATGGAAAAAGCCTATCCACATTTATTCTATCTGTCCCCCTCATAATTTTAATTACCACTCAATTTTCTATGCTCCAAGCAATAAAGAACTAGCCTGTTTAACCTTTCTCTGTAACTCAAACCCTGAAACCCCAGCAAAAATCTTGTAAATCTTCTCTGCACTCTCTCTATTTTGTTGATATTTTTCCTATAATTCAGTGACCAAAACTGCACACAATATTCCAAATTTGGCCTTATCAATGCCTTATACAACTCCACCATGACATCCCAAGTCCTGTACTCAATACTCTGATTTATGAAGGCTTTCTTCATCACCCTATCTACATGTGACTCCACTTTCAGGGAAATATGTACCAGAATTCCTAAATCCCTTTGTTCTACTGGACTCCTCAATTGTTTACCATTTAACACATTGACCTTTGCTGATTAGACCTACCAAAATATAACATCTCACACTATCAGTATTAAACTTCATCTGCCATCTTTCAGCCCATTCTTCTATCTGGACTATATCCCACTGCCAGCTTTGAAAACCTTCTTCACTGTCCACAACACCACCAATCTTAGTATCATCTGCATACTTAATAATCCAATTTATGACCTTATCATCCAGATAATTAATATATATGACAAACAACAATGGACCCAGTACTGATCCCTGAAGCACTCCACTAGTCACCAGCCTCCAATTTGACAAATAATTTTCCACCACTACTTTCTGGAATCTTGCATCCAACCATTGTTGAATCCATTTCACTACTTCAGCATTAACACCTAATGATTGAGTGTTCCTAACTAACCTCATATGCAGATCCTTGTCAAAGGCTTAACTAGAGGCCACTTCCATATTCTCCCCCTTGTCAACCTTCTTAGTAACCACCTCAAAAAACTCTATAAGATTTGTTAAACATGATCTACCACACACAAAACCATTTTGACTACTCTTAATCATTCCCTGTCTACCTACCACCGACATCAGACTCACAGGCCTATAATTATTATGTTTACTTTTTAGAGCCTTTTCTAAACAATGGAACAACAAGAGTTACCTTCCAATCCTCTGGCATGGCTAATGACATTTTAAATATTTCTGTCAGAGCCCCCTCTAACCTCCCTCAAGGTCCTAAGGAATACCTTGTCAGGACCCAGAGATTCATCCACCCTATTCTCTTTAAGATATCCAGGACTAGCTCCTCATTAATCTTTATATTTTCCATGACCTCATTACCAGTTTTCCTTACTTCACCTGATTCAATATTCCTTTTCTTAGTGAATACTGAAGAAAAAAATCATTTAAAATTTCCCCCATCTCTTCTGACTCCTCACATCGCCTACCCTCTGATCCTCAAGATGCCTAATTTTATCCCTTACTATTCTTTTACTGTTAAAGTACTTGCAGAAACCCTCTGGATTTATTTTTTCCTTGCCTGCCAAATCTTTAAGATTTTTTTTGCACTCTTTATAGTCCTCAAGCACTTCATATATTCCCTGCTGTCTATACCTATTACACCTGCCTCTTCTTCCAAACCAAATTCCATGCCATGTCACAGTTTGGGACTGTCAGTCTAGGTTTCTAAGCCGCTGATCCTCCTAACGGTGTGCTTGAGCACTTGAGTTTTCTGACTGCACACATTGACTCATTTGACCAGGTCTCACCTTTCACAGATTTTTAAAAAAATCTTAAATTTAGACATACAGCACAGTAACAGGTCATTTCGGCCCACGCGTCAGTGTCACCTAATTCACATCCAATTTACATACACCCCCAGTACTTTTCGAACACTGGGAGGAAACCGGAGCCCCTGGGGAAAATCTGCGCAGACACGGGGAGAACGTATAAACTCCTTACAATGTGGGATTTGAATCCCAGTCCCAATCAATGGCACTGTAAAGGTGTTGCGCTAACTGCTATAGCAACTGCGCTACCCGACCATATCCCGTTGTCCTATCCATCCATCCCACCACTATTTCAGCAACTTCTTTTCTCCTTTCCCCAGTTCTCTGTATAAAAGATCAAAGTCTGTCTCCACATTTGGAGTTTTCTTCTGTTAATATATTTGGTTATGTGGTAACTAATTAAGCCAGCAAACTAGAATTTGGTCTGACACCTATCTGCCATCTATAGTGTGTGGCTCTATTGTGTTATGGCTTCTATTTATGCATATCTATTCTTGCAGAGTCAGGTCCAAAGAGGCTGGCCAATTTCAGATGGAAGTAATGGAAGCTCTTGACATTCCCAGAAGTTCACAAGTTTATTACATTTGGGTTAAGAAATAGACATTAATAGCTTAAAATTACATACACCAGTGACTAGAACAAGAACCATTTTTAATAATCACTTGCCACCATCGGTCAAAGAGATTCTTTCAAATTGGTGCAACAAAGGATTGAATAATGGAACAAAAACATTTAGCCATGCCCATATCTGACATGTACATGAATAAATAGGTTCAAATTAGCCAATATCTCAGGAGGACAACCTCAGTAAGAAATCATGAAATTAAATTGTTATTCAATAGGGGATTCAATTATGAGGGGAACAGATAGGAGGTTCTGTGGTCAAGATTTAGATTTTAGGATGCTATGTTGTCTCCCAAGTACCAGAGTCTGGGTCTTAGATCAAGTCCACAGGCTTTTTTAATAAGAGAGTGAGCAGCCTGATCTCATGGTCCAAGTCGGAGGCAATGATATGGATAGGAAGTGTGATGAGATCCTGGAAAGGATCTGCAGGATTGTGATCTCAGGATTGCTACCCAGGGTGTCTGCAAGTGAGGCCAGATATAGCTTAATTTGCTTCAGATTTTTGGATCATTGGGCCTCTCCTCCAGGAAAAGTAGCACATTTACTGGCAAGTTGATTTACATCTCAACTTCAGGGGGATCAATATCCTTGCCATAAGGTTTGGTAATGATGCTCTGTGGGGAGAAACAAGAGTTACAGAGGGATGGGAAACAGCACCAGAGTAGATAGTGGAATGGTTGTGGAACTTGTGGAAAAAGATGTTGTTACGCCTACAAAGAGAGAAATAGAAAAGTTGAATGTTTTGAGTTGCACCTATTTCAATGCAATGAGTATTGTTGGAAAAAGAGATAACCTTAGAATATGGATCAGCACGTGGCTATTAATGAGGCTTGGTTGAGGAGGGGATGGAACTAGCAGCTCTGTGTTCCAGTATTCTGTTGTTTTAAACATGATAGAGAAGGAAAGATGAAAGGGAAAGAGTCAGAGCAGAGCTCAGAGCAGACTAGAGGGCTCATCTACTGAGGCAATGGGTGGAACTGAGGATTAGAAAGGATGACCACATTAATAGGTTAATATTATAGACCTCCCAATAGACAGTGGTAAAAGGAGGAGAAAATTTGTAAAGAGATAGCACACAGTTGCAGGAAACATGAAGTTGTAATAGTAGGTGATTTTAACTTTCCACAAGTTGATTGGGATTTACATCCTATAAAAGGACTGGATGGATTGAAGTATGTCAAATATGTTCAGAAAAGTTTCCTAAATCAATATATAGAGGTCCTAATGAAAGTGGGTGCAATAGTGGATCCTATTAGGGAATGAGACAGGGTAGCTGACAGTGGTGTGTGTAAGGGGACACCTTGGATCAATTGGTCATAATATCATTAGTTTCAAGATAGTTTCAAGATGGCCGTCACAGTTAGCACAGCAGTAGGTGCAACATTGTTACAGCACCAGTGACTGGGGTTCGAATCCAGCTCTGTTTGTGAGGAATTTGTACATTCACACCATGTCTGCGTGGATTTCCTCTAGGCACTCCAGTTTCCTTCCACCATTTCAACTGTAGTGGAGTTGTAGGTTAATTGGGTGTAATTGGGCAGCATGGGCTCGTGGGCTGAAAGGGCCTGTCTTAAGTTTTAATTTTAAAATAATTGTGGAAAAATTGGTCTGGTCATCAGGTTGAAATTCTAAACAGGAAAAGGATGCATTTTGACAGTACTAGAAAGAATCTGGCAAGTATTGTTTTGGACAGGTTGTTTTCTGACAAAGGTTTGCTTGGTAAGCGGGAGGCCTTCAATGGTGACATTTTGAGAGTACAAGGTTAGTATATTCTTATCAGAGTTAGAGATAAGACTGACAGATTTAAAGAATCTTGTATTTTGAGAGCCATTGAGGCCCTTGTTCAGAAGAAGAAGGAGGGGCATAGCAAGTGTAGGCAGCAAGGAATAAACTAGGTACATGAGGAGTATAAGAAATGCAAAAGAAAAACGTGGATAAAATCAAGAGGGCTAAAAGAAGGCACAAGGTGGATCTGATGGAAAATGTGAAGGAAAGTCCACAGAGCTTCTCCAGATATTCTAAGAGCAAGGATAGTAGAGGACAAATATGGTCCTATTAAAGACCAGGGCCGTGATCTATGCATGGAACCCAAAGAGATGGGAGAGATCTTAAATTACTTTTCACATTTGTATTTACTTGAGAAATGGACATAGAGTCTATAGAAGTGAGGCAAAGCAGCAGTGAGGTCATGGTCCTGAGAGAGATTACAGAGGAGGAGGTGCTTGCTCTCTTAAGACAAATGAAGGTGGATAATTCCCAGTTCCTGACGATACTCCCTAAGACCATGAATATGGCTAATGCAGAATTGCAGGGGCCCTAGCAGATGTATTTAAGATATCTTTAGCCACAGGTTAGGTGCTGGAAGATTTGAGGAAAGCTAATGTTGTTTTGTGCTTAAGAAATTATCTCAGAATAATCCCAGGGAATTTTAGGCCAGTGACCCTGACATCAGTAGTAGATGTTATTGGAAGGCCTCTTAAGTGGCCGAATATACAAGTACTTGAATAGTCCAGGATGGATTAGAGATCGTCCACATGGTTTTGCACATTGTAGGTCGTGATTAACCAATTTTATACAGTTTGTTTGAGGATGTTAATAGAAAGTTGATGAAAGAAAGGCAGTGGATGCTGTCTACATGAACTTTAGTAAGGCCTTTGACAAGATCCCGGATTGGAGGTTGGTCAAGAAGATTAATTTGTTTTGAGGTAGTAAACTGAATTAGTGTGAGAAACTAGAGTGCGGGAAAAACCAAACAGAGGGAACAGGTGATTGCCTCTCTGACTAGAGGACTATGACTTGTGATGTGCCTCAGGGATCAGTACTGGGTCCATTTTTATACAGCGGTAGAAACAAGTACAATTGTACAATTACAATGTTCAAAAGACATTTTGGCAGGTATATGAGTAGGAAATGTGAGGTGAAATGAGAGGTTATTGTCATATATGCAAGTACACTATACATATGGTCTGCAATTCTTAATTGCTGTAGCCAAACAGATCATAAAATACGCCAACAATGGTTTAAATTAAACTACCACTATATGCCATGAGGCAGAAAAAGAGATAATAAATATAAAATTAAAGCTAGATAAATATTCACAATTACAGTTAGTGCAAGAAAAAAAATGACACTTCTGATTTTCAGATCTTTTGGTGGTCCCAGAATATGTATGGTTAGGGTTTGGGTACAACGGAGAGTTTCAAAAGCCTGATAACTGTTGAATAAAAGTTGGTCTTGAACCTAGAGAAGTCAAATATAAAGGGCTCAATCCCAAAACATTGGTTATGTATTTGTACCTTTGCTATATAAAAGACACTGTTTGACTTGCTGAGTTTCTCCACCATTGTGTTTTTACCTGAAATTAGAGATGCTGGTCTTCAGACGTCCGTACCTTCCACTTGAAGATAGTATTATAGATTACATCAGTATGGGTATGGATAAATATGTCTTTAAAAGAGATAGATTGTGGGGGTTTAGTGTAGGTTATACTTCAGAAACAGAGTAACACTTCACAAAAGACATCTCATTTAAAATGCAAAAGTTTGGCTGAAGCTAAACGTTAAAGCTCCAGTTGGCTTTTCAGAAGCAATGAAGAATGCTGATCTATTGTGTGGGCAATAAAGTCCAGACTCAGAGAGGCTGATAAGATCTTTCAAAGTTTGGGTTTGGAGTCCTGTAAGAAGTCAAATGGTTTTTATAAGCAGAGGGAGAAAATAACAGACAGGTGATTTTCTCTTTTAGACAGCAGTTAAGGCTGCAAAATGGCAAGCAGGCAGGCTTGTTGAAAGATCCCATTTTGAAGATGGTTTTGAGTTCTGATTTTAGCCTGTTAAAAACCCTGTTAGTCCTTACAAGAGGAAATGGCTGGCTAGAGTTTTTCTCCTGAAATAAGGAAAATAAAAGGAACTCTGTGGTGACCTGGAAGAAGAGATTATCATTTGGAAAACCCATGTGTGTGTCCAACGAGCAATAAATTTCTCTCTGAAACCAACAAAAACTTTCCTGAGCGGTAACCAATTACCTTTAAGCACCAGAGCCTGGTGAAGATTCATAAATGTTAAATTCTGTGCATAGTATAAGAATTGCTTGATAGGGGTGAACTTGGAAAAGTGAAAAATGAATGATTGGACAGTGAAGCAGAGAACTTTCCTGATCATATATACACGAGCGCTTAGAATTAGAAGGGGGTTAAGTTAATAGTAATAAGTTAAAGATTGGTCCTGTTATTATGTTTAAAGAAAATTAAAAGTAACTTTTGTTTAAGTAACCACTGTCTTGGTGAATTTATATTGCTGCTGGGTTTTGGAGTCCTCTGGGATCGTAACAAGAGCAGCAAGGGAAGATTGTGACCAGGGTGATGGGATCCTTTATGACGTTGGCTGCCCTCTTGAGGCAGTGCCTCATATAGATGTTTTAAATCGACGGTTTTGGTCCCTTACTGGAAGCAGATCTTCTTCCCACAGAGGAAGTGCAGTGACTGGTTTCTGGGATAGCACAACTTAAATATGCAGAGTTTGGGTTGGTTCTGTAATTGACACAGTTTTGATAAAAGAGAGGGAATTTCATAAGTCTATGTGTTTCTGACATGAATAGCATAAAGGCAGGAAGACCTTGTGACACCCCTATAAGACATTAGTTATGCCACACCTGGAGTACTGTATGCTGTTCTAGTTGTCATAATATAGGAAGGACATGATTGGACTGGAGAGGGTGCAGTGAAGATAAACTAGGGCAATTTTTTCAGTCATGAGGAGAAACTGGATAGGATAGTCTTGTTTTCCTTGAAGCACAGGAGGTTGAAGTGGCTGTGGTGTTACCATTATATATGTATGTACATGTATGTACTGTGTGGGCTGGCCAGCCCCCTGAACCTATGACTCCTCCCTCCCTCCCTCCCAGATATCCCCATAAAGACTGTTACACCCAAACCCCTCCCTCAGTACTTGCCTTGTAACTGGGCCAGCAACATGCAGTCTGTGCTGACACTTTAAGGCGATTAAAGCCTATTAATCATGATTCTCTCTGATTGTGGTTGATTGGTAGTATAGAGGCACCTGTTAGAATGTCCGTCTTCAACGGACAAGAAGTTGGGGCTCATCATTAATTTAGCTAGGTTTGATATTCACCAATTAGAGTTTCCAAATCAGAGCGTGATGCAACATAAATGAGACCCCATTTGGTGTACAGTTTTGGGCCCCCTATCTTAGAAAAGATGTGATGTTGTTGGAGAGAGCGCAGAGGAGATTTACTAGGATGATTCCTGGAATGCAGGGGTTGGCAGAGGTGGAGCGTTTGTCACCTCTTTGGTTGTTTTCGTTGGAGTATAGGAGGATGGGGGGGCGGTGGGGGGGAATCTCATAGAGACATTTTGAAAAGTTTTGAGAGTGAATGCAGATGTTTCCCTTCATGGGTGAATCGAGGACAAGGGGTCATTGACTTAAAATTAGAAGTTATCCAATTAAAACAGAAAGTATGAAGAACTTCTTTAGTCTGTGGAACTCACTGCCACATAAAGCAGTGGAGGCCAAATCACTGGGAGTATTTAAACAGGAAATGGATAAGTATCTCATTAGTAAGGGTATCAAGGGATATGGGGAAAAGGCTGGAAAATGGAACTAGATGTGAGCATAGTTCAGCTTAGTGTAGAGTCACGGAACAGACTCAATGGGCCTAGTGGCCTGCTTCTGTTCCTTTATCTTGCGATCTTGTGATAAAGTCAGTCTGACTGCCAGAATATTGAGCAACAGATTCATGAAAAATGGGACGAGTTAAAATGCAGTGAAATATCTCAACATGACAGCCACCAAGGTCAGCTCTTTTGAGAGATTGGCCACCAGCCAACATGGCTGCCACCATAGGCCCAGTTTTCACCCTAATCATGCAAGTTTATTGTTTTTTCTTTATTTTAAAAAAATATTGGTCCTATGTGCGGATGGACGTAAGTTGCTATTTTCCACGTTACTAAATAAAATAAAGTTGCAGAACTCTAAAATTCTGGCACTTGCTTTCATCCATCAGACCAGAGAATCTCAACCTTTTCCTCTCACAGTATTCCTCTACCTACCATGGACTACCTGGAACAGGGGTGGCCAAAGTTGCTGTAGAGCTACATATGATAACATCAGATGTTTGAGAGCTGCATGATATAAAAAAAATTGCATACATTTTTACTCTTACATGCACATTTTGTTACAAAAAAGTTATATAAATATGAAGAAATACATGTATATAATATTATTTATATGTGTAGTTTTTAAACAGCTGATTTTAATTAGTTTCAATCATCAAAAATTACACATACCACATATATGCATGTAATAGTCCAATTTTGTGGCCAATTTTTAGTGTAAAATTTAGGGGGTTATTATTTACATATATCTTTTGACTGCAGTATGTGCCTGTGACATTTGACGTGTTGGGAGCTTGGATGGGGAGGCTAGCAGCTGGGACCAGGTGGCAAGTCTACGTTCGAGGGGTCAGGAGCTCGGATAAATGGGCTGGCGGTGGGACCAGGTGGTAAATAAGTTTGGTGCATCAGGAATTCGGATGAGCAGGGTGGTTGGGTGTTTGGATGGGAGAGTGGTCGGGAGATCTAGTGGGTGGGCGGCCAGGGACAAAAATGGGGGGTCACGCCCACTAAAACAACCGTTGTGAGCACCCGCTCTTGCGATTCTTGTCTCAGTCAACATATTTCCACAAGCCGCACGTGAGCCGTGGTTTGGCGACCCTGACCTATAATAAACCCAAGGGTCACCACTGGGATTAGGGGAGCTGGCGCATTCCAGCCTCCTCCTGACTACCAAAGGGACTTTGGGTTTTTTTTAGTGGGAAATTATTTTGAACTTAGGTTTATTTGTTGTCACAATTCCAACCTTGCTTTACTTATTATGCTTGTTCTATTGGCAATATTTGTCTTTGCTGCACTGCTGCAGACCATCTATAACAAATTCATAGGACATCAGTGTTCAGGTCCCACAGGGGGTTGAGAAATACTGCATTAGACTATTCTCCTTCATTGAAATTAATGGGGTTGCTGATTCCATGCAGTTGAGTTATGGCTCCAGTTGTAGTAGATTCTTCAGCTATGATGCTATGGAACTTCTTACCTATAACTTCATGTGCTACCCTAGGACTTTATCGTGGTGTACTTGGGACAATGCTGGGGCAGAGCCAACAGCAATCACTCAAGCTTGTGTGTACCTTCTGAACTTGCTAACACTTAAGTGGGGAAATGCCAGCATACCTTACACTGCCACATTTGGCTTGTCACCAAATTGTGTTTGATTGCACAGGATATCTTGCCACATTGAACATGGTGTCATAATATGAGATTCTGAAATGAAATAAATTACCTGGATTCAACAGAATGCTTCAAAAAGGAGCTGGATAAATACTTTTAAGAGAATTTGTGGAGCTGCGGACAAACAGCGTAGGAGTGGCACTACTTTAACTATTTTTTCAAAGAGCCAGCACAAGTTTGATAGGCTGAATGGCTTGTTTTGGTCCTGAAAGAACTGCTTCTAGTTAAAAGAGCTATCATTAAGAATCAGCTCTATATTTCTTTGAAAAACTATATATAATTAGTCTTGCATCCTTTGCACAAAGTGAATGGTACAATCAATGGGATTTTATTTCAGTCACAAAGTTCACGCGGTCCTCAACCATTACAGACTCTCAGTTCCCATTCAAATCAAATGTATTGGTAAATGACACTGCATGCTGCCTCATTCTATTCAGATGAAACTGAGAGAGATTGAAGATGAACAGGCTGATATTTGGTATTAGAGATGAATCTGCCACCCGTTCCAGAGACCAGTACAAACTCTGCTTACATCATTAAAAATAAAAGTGACAGGAGTTATTTGAGTATGTTTGTGGCACTGAAGACAGCCTACAACCACACCATTTAGGAGATGGACTTGACATTTTGAAAAACTGCATGGGATGTTCTGACATTTATCCATTCATTTGCTCCAAGGCATGAAGAACAATTCACAGTGACTTAAATATCATTACAGTGTTTATTAAGCCTGTTATTGCAAAAAAGATCCATAATGGTAGTAACATCTTTATGAAACATAAAAAGAGACATTGTTTTTTTTTCTTATTTTTTTTCAGAATTGTGCTTGGAAAATCTAAATATATATTTTTATCATACAAATTATTTTTTTCTTTTGTTTAATTTTCATAAATAAGTGCACAGGTTGTTAAGACGCATCCACCTTTTACATATTCCGTCACCTTCAGAAGAGTCCACCTGGCTCAAAGTAAAAGTCTCAGATTGTATTTTTTTAAAAGTTGATCTTACTAATGTGGGGGAAATTTAAAGTGGTTCTGAGCTCGGGGGAAATTTACAGAGCAGTCAATAGCTAGCAAGGAGATACAGTGCACTTGCAAAGGGACGAGAGTGATGTGTGTACCAACAATGGGGAAGCAAAGAATAAAATTTAAACACAGTAGAATCTACAATCAGTGTTTTAAGTTATCACGTTTAAATATATTACATATGTACATAGTCTTCCCAGAAAGGGGCAGTGCAGCATTACATTTCCTCAACTTTTTTAAAACTAAAAAGATCAAGTAAGGAAACACATATTGTATCCAAACATAAGTACAGTAGATACCATTGCATCTTGGTTGTGAGGGTACTCAGAGTGTAAATGTACAACATGCCCTGGTAGAGAGAGAGAAACAAGGGAACCCTCTGCTACCCTTGAGATTTAAAATGGAAACAGGTCAGTAGAGAGAAGAGGAAACAGGAAACTGCTATTGAACACTGATTCCCTTTGTCTCAAGGTAAGTGGATGAAAATAACACAGACTGGAATAATTATTTTCTCAATGTGGTTGGAGATAGCTCACAAATGTGTTAGAAATTGCAGAGAGGCAACCTTGAGATTTGCAGAATAGTGTAATATTTGTATATTTGTCAGTAGGCTCCACTTTACCATTCGAAGTTTAACAAGGTCAGATACCACTTGAAGCTCTTTCAGTCTTGATTCTGACATTCTTTAATATAAACAGCAGTTTTAACATCCAGAAGACACTGGTCAAATCAAGGGACAAATAATAGGCTGTTCACTTTCCTGGGCAGAAATCCTGGTGACTGGAGCCAAAGGGCAGATCAACCTGTTTCCATTTTGAGTCATGCCATTAAACAGACAGGTTATAAAATATACAGTAAAACTCCAATAATCTGGCAACTTTGGCCTTTGAAAATGCCAGACTAGCAGATTTTCTGGACTATTGGATGTTAATAATAATAATACAACATTTCTTTTGCATATTTTTCACAATCGTGCAATAAATGTTCCAGTGAATATTGAGAGTTTAAAAGGAGCAGAAAATATACAGCCACTCTGGACACCATCTCCAGTGGAAAACCTACCAAACAGACCCCAAACCCTGCTCCAATCACACAGTCTGGAGTTGGCCCAGCTGGAGCCCTGACTCAAGCCTCACTTTCTGCTTATACTCTGGACTAATGAGTGAGCCAGATGCCCAACTGTCAGATGCTGGATTATCAGACTTTTACTGTACTAATGTAAATAAAAAAGATTCAATAGATAATCAGGCTTACAATTTTGATTCAGTTTCAAACTAGAGAGGCTATTTTAAATGTTATCTTCCCTTTACCCTTTCCCATTCCAGCAGTTCCTTCTATGAATGCTACTTGCCTATCCTGATGGAAGGCTTGATGGACAGACGTGTGAAGACACACAAAAGAACCTATTTGGACTGGTATGTCAGCTTATCTTTATCAAGTCTTGTACGGGTATATTTTGCTGGCATGCTTCATTACCCCAGAATGGCATGCCTGAAATGTTTGACGGTTCCTCTGTCTCAGCTTTCCACTTCAAGTCTGCATACATTGTTAGGAAGCCTTCCAGGGTGAGTTATGGAGAAACATCAGCCAACTGCTATTACCGTCTACAAGAGGATGGATCGATGCCTTGGAGGGAAACCATTGATATTATTGTCCAAATTCAGCTGGGGGCAAGTCAACCAAGGAAATGAGGTAACATTGACTGTTACTGCTGACAGCAGGTCACTCCTCAGACATAAGACCTCCTATTCACCAGAAGCCTGTGCACAACCCATCCTGAGCACACACTTCTGCCATTCATTTATGATAAACCGATGTGCTGACCCATTGAACACCATTTACCACTTAATTTCAAATGCTCAGTTACATGGCAATCCAGAAGGACATTCAATAATACTGGACAATGAAGATTTTCTTCCTGTACACTTTTGGGTGCATTTTATGGATTTTTGGCTGCTGTATGAAAATCACTGTAAAACCTTCCTATCACATAGCATTTTTTTTAAATATAATCTATTTTTGTGATTTCATGTCTTATTTTGAGTCTTCAAGCATACAAAACTATGCATTAACAATTAATTTTCTGCATTCGCACTTGGACTTCTTCCCTGCTGATCTTGTTGCAGTTAGTGACAAACATAATGAAAGGTTTCACCAGGACATTGCGACAATGGAAAAGCAGTATCAGGGCAACTGGAATCCATCAATGCTGACTTGATTATTGTTGGACACTATGAAAGGCATCAGATGCTGAGTACAAATGAGAATCAGTGGCAAGACATTTTTAGGTCAGTTGAACTAACGCAATGTTTCAGCATCATGATGTGATTAATTCAATAAAAGTTCATTTAATGTTTCTCCAACTTCCTACTGGATGCAGCAAATCTGAAATTATATTTGTGTTTGGCTTGAAGTTGCCTATCATAATCTTTATTTTTATGTCAGGAAGCCAACCTTGTGAAAAAAATGTGTTGTCCAATGTAATCAACTAGGACTGATTTAAGCTGCGGGATGAGATTTGAAAAATATAGCAGCTGAGGAGGTAAAATTGTGGAGAAATAATATTTATTTTCTATTGCTTGCCATTTCATTGATCACAGAAGCAGAAGCCGAAGTGGTGTTCTGAAACTATGCTTCTGTTGATGTGGCACATAATGATTGGGATCTAATCTTGTAGGGACAGCTATACTATAGTTTTGATATTGCCTTTATATTCAGTGCTTGATGGATTCAACAGAGTGTTCATCTTTATGTTCAGGTTACCTCATCACAGTTATTCCAAGATCCAGAAAGTGAGTTGGTCTGAATATTACTGTATCAAATCCATCCCCAAAATAGTATTTTTAATCGAATTCAATGATCACTTTTCCCCACCCATCATTTTTAATGCATTCCCTTTCCAGTCCTGAACAGCTTGAGATCGTAAATCTTCAGTCTTATGTCACTTCATAGAGTGCAAGATTGACAGCATGACAGTAGGTCAGGACTGTTTCAGACAATGCTGTAACCTTGCTGTACCAGATCCACTCATCCCTCAACCCCATGCACAAACCCCTACAAAATATCTGCTGCCTCCATCTCCTAGTGTCTGATGGATGGGCAGTAATGCAGGATGCAAGGATGAAAGATTGACTTTGTGTGTTCAGTGCCTCCTGAAGCAGCCATGAAAATGTCCCTGCTGATCACAGGCATGGACTCAATGGAAACAAGTCTCCTAATGAATTTGTAAATTTCCAGGATTCTCTGCATCCCTGAATTGGGAGGGAAGAAGAACTGACAGTCATGTCCAGCCGATTGACACCTATGAATCTGTTGATCCACTTCATTCAGTCCTGGTGTACTTGATTTTACACAGTGATAATGAGTTATGATCCCCACCAATGCCAGTCCTTTTCTGCTGAAGGCTGGTGTTTATGCAGACATGCCATTGCATAGTACAGTCCTTTTGCGTTCCTTTAATTTCCTGGGTGAACTGAGAAGGGGGAGCAAAGGTCATACAAGCCCTGAGATCGCAGACACATGCAGGGAATCCAGAGCATGCTCAGATGAGGAGGACTGAGACCTTTCCTCCCTTGACCACGTCACCTTCACTCCAAACAGATCAGCCAGTGCAGCTCCTAATTTATTTGCATTTTCACATCACTCACTAGCAACGACTGTGTCAGTGTAGGTGTTTGCAGTTTTAAAAAAAAGCAGGAGAAAAACATAGGAGAAAAATAAAGTCTTCCTCTCTTATTATCACTTCCCCTCCTACCCCCCATCTCCTGACACACACTCTTACCCCTCTAATGGTGTAAGATCCATCAAATTAACACGTCAGTGTACTTGAATGTAATCTCCAGGGCTCAGTGCAGTGCTTTCTATCTGTTCGCAGAGGAGGCCAACATGATTTATCGATGCAAACCTAATAGCATCAATATGAATCTAACTAAAAATCAATATTTCATTACCAAATTGTTAGTGAGAATGAAGAAGAATTGCCGGAGTCGGAACATTTCTCTGGGGTAGGAGCATCTGGAGTTCAATGTGACAGAAAGAGTGATGTATGACTGAGGGGCAAGCAGAGGACATCAGGAGGACAGGCCACAAAGTTTGCAAGATCTCAAGAAAGCTTGTTCCGCATCTTCTCTCTGTATAAGAAGGAAAAAAACACACATCAGTATTGAGAGAATGTTAAATGTAAGGCTTGCATGTCGAATAAATAATTATCAAGGAGCAGTTATTTACCACTAACTTGCAAAGTTTCATTTATATATTAAAAAGAATATCACATGCTTTTTGAGATGTATGTATTAAATTCATTAATTTGTGTTTCTTCTTCTTGTAATTTTTCTCTGCATGAAGTATTGATAATTGTAAAACATAGAGCATGCATTTATTTGGGAAATAATAAGTTTCATTTCTGTGCAATTATCACCAAAAGGACAACTTCAATCTCTCAGCATTTTAAATTCCAGTTCACAGGATACCTAGAGATCTAGAATACAATTGTTGAGAAGTTGTGTTACCACTACGAAAAAACAGAATCATATTGGGTTGGGATACAAGTAAACCACAATCTTACTAAATTACTGAGCAATCCTATGTGCATATACTGTATATTTCAGGGAGGTTAAATAAACACTTCCACGTGGCATGCACAAAACAACACTGGTGATGTGTGCAAGGTTACATATTTGCCTCTACATTTCTTTTGTTGAGCCTCAGTGCCTGAGCAGGTGGTGAACTGCTCTTGAATCTGCCATTTTAGCACAGGTTCTGTCACCTTGCATTGTACAATTTTTATGTGAGAACACCAATGGTTTTGGAAACCAAATCATTTAAGAAAAATATTTTAAAGTAATGGTTTCCATTCTGATGTTCTGTGTATCTGACCAATCAACTCCAAGAGTCACCTGGTGATTCACTGTGGTGCCCATTGTCCAGGTGGACACCACTTCCATTATTTTCATTCATGTGTATGTGGCTTGGATGCAGCCTGACTATCCATTATGAACCAACCTATAATAAATGCTCAGACTACAGCTTGCAAAACCTCATAATCTTACTCCATGAGACCATTAGATGGTAAGATATAGGAGCAGAAGTAGGCCATTTGGCCCATTGAGTCTGCTTTGCCATTCCATTATGAGCTGATCCATTCTCTCACTCAGCCCCACTCCCCTGACTTCTCCCCATTACCTTTGATACCCTGACTATTCAGATACCTATCAATTTCTGCCTTAAATATACTCAACAACCTGCCTCCACAACCATCCATGGTAGGAAATTCCAGAAGTTCAGCACTCTCTGGCTAAAGAAATTACTCCGTATCTCTGTTTAAATGGGCACCCTTCAATCCTGAGGTTGTGCCTTTCTGTTCTCCTGTTGGTTGATGTCTCAGATGCTCAAAGCACCATCATTATCAACACCACCTCACTCCAAGGTTAGGAGCCCCTCACATTAATCCCAATGCAACCCCAAAAAGAACCCAAGTAGCCAATCCAAATCTCTCTCTCTCTCCCCCTAGTGTAGGATGGGTGTTCAATGAGTAAGTGTACATAATGAGGAGATGGGCTTGTTTCCCTGTTATATTATTCGATGATTCTATGAAAGAGTTTCAGGGATGTTCTATCTAGAGATAATCTTCATCATAAAGAATACAATATTTCATTATTATCACAATCCCTTCTTTGCACTTTATTGACTACCTTGTTTTGCATATTGCCACTTCAAGGGATTTCTCTGGCTATGACGTGATTTGGAATATCTGGAGATTACAAAAAAATGCAATAAAGTTCAAGGTCATTACTAATTCACCATGTCTTCTGGACTAGTCAGCTTGGAAATATCTATGCAGAAGCAAATTTAAAAGAAGATAACTTTCTCACGAACCACATTATCTCCAAACCTACTAATCAGGTAACCAACATTTTTGTCATATATTTATATATAAATTACAAACCATATAGATCCCAGCACCGGTCCTCCTGAAATGCAATTAGTCGCAGACTTCCAATCAAAAAAACAACCTCCCACCATTATCTTCTGACTTCTAAGGCCATGCCAATTTTTGATCCAGTTTACCAACTCACTATGTGCTTTAATCTTTTGGATCAGTCTGCTATGAGGGAGCTTGTCAAAAGCTTTACAGAAATCTGTGAACATAACATCCTCAGCCCTACCCTTATCAATCATCTTTATTCTCTCCCTGAAAAAACTTAAAGGGCCTACCCTGTACCAAGCTATGCTGATTAATGCTAATAAACTCATGCATTTCCAAATGCAAATCATTCTTGTCCCTAAGAATCCTCTCCAGTGGCTTGCCTTCTAC
The DNA here is from genome assembly GCF_036971445.1 of Narcine bancroftii. Classification (NCBI taxonomy): domain Eukaryota; kingdom Metazoa; phylum Chordata; class Chondrichthyes; order Torpediniformes; family Narcinidae; genus Narcine; species Narcine bancroftii. The sequence continues at coordinate 248,360,283 of NC_091470.1, read as the reverse complement.
TACTGTAATCCTCCATGACCTACTATTTGCAGGATTATCCCCTTTCCCTTTTTTAAACAAAAGAACAACTGGGTTCTCTCCAGTCATTTGGAACCTTGCCTGTGACAAGAGAGGATACAAAGATTTCTGTCAAGCCCCCATCATCTCCTCTCTTACCTCTCTCAATACAGGTACCGATAAACCCTATATACGTATAGGGTTTGGTTCCTGGACTCGCATCGTAAATTGAAATTATCATAAGTCGGGGTCCACCTGTTCAGATAGCATACGGCCTTGTCCCTGCCAGGAGGCCGATGTCTCCTGACCCACTCTTGCTGGGAGGCTGATGTTCCCTAGCCGCTCCTGCCAGGAGCCTGAGGTGGCGCTGGATAACTAGGGGCAGCGGTGTCACCTCGCGACCTACATTGTGATTTGGAACGAACGCACAAATTGGTGTCGCACTCTCTCCCTCTTCAATCTCTTTTCCTTCTCAGCGACGACAATCTGCGCATGCATTCCAAAACATCTTCTTTTAAAAAAACAGCGTTGGGTCCATCAAAGCATGTTTCCTTGACGTCACTACAAGAGGAGCACTGAAATGATGACGTTTAGGGGGGAGAAAAGTGATGGTGGGAAGCGATCTGCGTACGCTGTTTGGATGGAAGCATTTCCTTCAGCGAAGTAAAAGAAACCACATTGATACAGGTCAACTCTGACTTTCCTTTATTCAAAATGGATTCTGATCATCGTAACTTTAAAATATCGTAAGTCAGAACATCATAAGTTGGGGTCTATCTGTAACTTGAAATTTTTCCTGTTTGGCTGTGGGGACATCTATTGCAGAGGACCCAGTAGTTCCTCATTCATTATATTAACATGCTCTCAAATTAGTAAACCCTACAATTAACACACTTTCCTCTATGTTCTTCCCCCTTGGTAGCACTATACGCATGTGAAGAACAGAAGGATGACACGAATGAAGATGGGGCTGCTATAGGATAAAGGAGGCAACATGTGCCTATAGAGGCAGAGGAGGTTGAGGAGGTTCTATATGAATACTTCCCTTCAGTATTCACAAGGGAAAAAGGACCTTAATCAGGGTGAAGATGGAATAGAACAGGCTTGTGTGCTGGTTGATGATGAAGTTAAGAAGGAGGAAGGATTGGATCTTCTTTAAAACATTAAGATTGATATCTCCAGGGCCAGTTGCAATCTACCCCAGGTTGCTGTGGGAAGTGAGGGCAGAGATAGATGGGGCAGTGGCTATGATCTGAGTGTGCTCTTTGGCCATTGGGGAAGTGCCAGAGAATTGGATAGGATCTATGAGCATTTGGAGAAGAACAGTCTGCCCTAGGATAGTCAGCATGGCTTTGTGAAGAGAAGGTCATTCCTCACGAGCCTAACTGAGTGCTTTGAGGAGGTAAGAAAAGAAATTGATGAGGGTAGGGTGGTGGATGGGGTCTATATGGATTTTAGTAAGGCACTTAACATGGCCTCCATGAGAGGCACATTCAGAAAGTCATGAGGCATGGAATCCTTGGAACCTTGGCTGCGTGGAGTAAAAATCAGCTTTCCCTTAGAAAGTGGACAGAAAGTATTCTGTCTGGAGTCAGTGACTAGAGGTCTACAATATTCTGAGAGGCATAGACAAGGTGAACATCCAGCATCTTTTTCCCAGGGAAGGAATACCAAATACTAGAGGCCATCTGAACAAAATGAAGGAAGGGAAGTTTAGGGGAGACATTAGGGATAATCTTTTTATACAGAGTTGTGGGTGCCTGGAATGCCTTGCTAGGGATGGTGGTGGAGGCTAAAACGTTAGGGGGATTTAAGAGACTCTTAGACAGGTACCTGGATGAAATAAAAATAGAGGATTCGAGGCCAGAATGGTTTAGTGCTTTATTTTGGAAGGAATATATGGGTTGGCACAACAACAAGGGGTGAAGGCCCTGTACTGTGCTGTAGTGTTCTATGTTCTATATGTTCTACCACTTCCTCTGGCTCCAGGAATACTGTACATTTCAGAATTAGAATCAGAATTGTCATGAACATGTCACACAATTCTTGTTTTGTGGCTGGATCACAGTGCAAACATTTATATAAACCAAGTTACAAAAATAAATAAAAATAGTGCAAGAATAGAGAAAGACAAAGCAAGGTAGAGTCTATGGTTGATTCTTCATTCAGGAATCCAACGGAAGAGAGGACGAAGCTGTCCTTGTGCCAGTGAGTGCTCATCTACAGGCTCCTGTACTTTTTAACCGATGGCAGTAGAGTAAAGAGGGCATGGCCTGGTGGTGGTATTCCTTGAGAATAGAGGCTGTTTTTTTAAAGATTTTGCTTCTTTTAGATGTCCACAAATGGAGTGATGTCTGGTGCCCATGATGTTGCAGGCCAAATTAACAACCCTCTGGAGTTTTCTCTTGTCCTGTGCATTGGCACTTCCATACCAGATAGTGGTACAACCAGCCAGACTGCTCTCCATGGTACACCAGCAGAAGTTTCCGAGAATCTTCAGTAACATACCGAAATCTCCTTAAACTCCTTACAAAGTACAGGCAGTGACAGGCACTCTTTGTGATTGCATCAACCTGGAGGCTCCAGAACAAATCCTCAGAATTTAAAGTTCTTGGCCCTCTCCACTGCTAACCCCTCGATGAGGACTGCTTCGTGTTCTCCTGATTTCTTCCTGAAATCCACAATCATCGCCTTGGTTTTGCTAATGTTGAGTTCAAGGTTGTTGTTGTGACACCACTCAATAAGCTGATCTATCTCCCTCCTGTACTCTTCCTCAGTGCCATCTGTGATTCTGCCAACAACCATGGTGTCATCAGCAAATTTGTAGATAGTATTTGACTGTGTTTCGAATTTCCCCCTTGAATGGCACTCCCTCTCCCTAAACTCTCCCTTGCTTTGTGCTAATGCTTGCATGTCTAAGAATTTTCCTTCATTCCATTTGCAAAGGACATTTCAGGTTTCCTTTTGGCCCTCCTGGTGCTCTGTTTGAGTTTGTTCCTGTTTCCTTTATATTTCTTACAGTGCCTGTCTGATTTCAGCTTCCCAAACCTCACATAAACTTCCTTTCCCTTTTTGACTAAATTTATGACATCTCCTGTCTTTCAAGTGTCCTGAATCGTGCCATCATTGACATTCTTCCCGACTGGAAAAGTTGTGTTTACTTATTGATTTTATTTTCACGTGGATTGCATGAGCATGAATTAACAAATTTATGGGCAACTATTTGTGAATTCTGTAAGGGCACATTTCCCTAACTTGACAAGATGAGACACAAGGGACACCTGTACCGAATTATGAATAAAGGTAGGAGGGGAGGTGAGGTTAAAAAACCGGGCCGAACAAGTGTAACTCATAATCCGACTTACTTGGAGAAAATAATGTGTTGGACAGTCCGATGCGCTAGAGTAACTGTTTGGTTTTGTTTACCCTCTGATTGGCAGAATGGCATGCCAATCCCTGAGTCAGCTTTTCACCACATGCTGCTGGGAGATGAAATCTCCCTGCCTGTAACACCTCACTACTCAATGGTCCAGTCCCCAAGGTAGCTTGCGCACCTGGACAGCCGAGATTATGGATGCCCCTGGCTGAATGAAACTCCAGCCAATCTTGGGGCTTGAGGCATGGAGCAGGCTGGATGGTTGCAAGTGAATTCTGGGTCACAGATTAAAGAAAGGAATAACTTGCTCCAACATTACTTAAATCAAGGTGATGCAGCTAATAGAGTTGCTGTCCCTTAGTGATAGAGACCCAGGTTCCATCATGATCCCTGCAGAGTCAGAGTGAATTTCATAATTTGGCCCTGTGGCCATGTGGGTATCCTCTGGATGCTCCAGATGTGGGAATTCATTAAACCAAGGAGTTTTAGTGAGATGCAGTATGGAAACAGGCTCTTCCATTTGAGTCCGCACCATTTATTTACACTAATCCTACATTATTCTCCTGCCCTGCTATCCAGGTCCACCTATGGCCTCTTGGCTGTTGGCATGTGCCCCTCCACCTGCTCCTTCTTCCTTCCTCCCCTGACTTTTTTATTCAGGCACCTGCCTGCTTTTTGTGGATACCTTGAAAGGCTCAGGCCTGAAACATTGGCTATATATCTTTGCCTCCTATGGAGGCTGTGGGATCTACTGAATTTCTCCAATATTTTTGTGTATTTACTACAATCACAACTGCAGACTTTTGTGTTTCACACATATACTTACACTATTCCTATTTTTAAATTTTACTCACATTCTTATCCACTCCCCTAGATTGTACCACATAATTACACACTCGGGGTGATTTACAGAGGTCAATTAGCTTACAAACCCATTCATCTTTGGGATGCACCTGGGGTAAACCCACACTGTCACAGGGAGAACATACAAACTCCTGATAGACAACAGCAGATCAGAACTGAACCCTGGTCTCTGGTGCTGTGAGCCAATAGCTCTACTTGCAATGCCACTGTGATGCAATTCATTAATAACGTGGAAAAATTATTATTCCTAGAAATAATAACTACAAAAAATTGGTGCATTGTTATGAAGCTCATCTGGTTCATCATGTAGTTAGTTCTTAACAACAAGCCATTCAGTTACAAACACTTTATCAAGGAACAATCAAAATTGAGCAATAAGTCATTGGTCACTGAAAAATGAATAATGATGCCAACATTTTAATTCTGGATTTATTTTATTACTTCAGTTTATTGCTCAACAACTCTGGGATTTGCACAGTTTTCCCCTAACCTGACCACTGTTTCTTCAGTAGAATGAGGGCGCAATAACTATGGTACACTGTAGAAACATGGAGGATTGCAGCAATGGTTCATTGTACCAGGAAGAATGACCCAAAAGTTGCTTCACAAATGAGTGGGCAAAATGTCTGAAAATTTCGGCAATAGAATCACCACAAGGCCGAGATTGAAAAGTTTTGATGCCGGTAAGCTGGTTTCATTAGGCTTATCAGATTCAGCTTATGCTAGAAACAATAATCATAGAGTCATATAGCACAGAAATAGGCCCTTCATGCACAAGGCGACCGTTGATACCATTTCCATTTGGTTGCTCTTGGTCCATCATCTTACAAGCCTTGATGACTCAAGGGTCCAGCTAGATTAGTGAGAGCCTCTGTCTCCACCAACCCCTCAGGCACTGTATTCCACCTTTGGATGTAAAATTCCTTTCTCATATCCCTTCTAAACACCTTACTCCTTATCCTAAGCCTCTATTAAACATTCCGAAAATAGTCCAGGAGGATTAGACTATTTTGGGATAGGGATAGGAGGATGGGGAAAAAGTGACAGGTTGACCACTGAGAGGCCAAGTTTCAGGCAAGAATAAGTTTGATTCTGAAAGCCAAAGGTCAATTATTTCCCACAACAAGGTCCGTATGGAGAATGGAACATGGAGAAAGAGGAATCAGCTCCAGAGAAGGATAACAGGAGAGAAAATTAACAAAAGTGAGAAGAGATTATCACTGTTTTATCCCCTGGACAAATTGGAATGAATAATTTTGATCAATTCAAAATATCTGCAAAAACATGGTGTGTATACCATGAATAATAGTAGAATATTAGTTTCATTCCATTAGCTTGGAAATTCTGTATAAATTGGCATTTATGAAGTAAGATTGCACAAAGCACAAAAAATGCTTGAAATAGATATCAACCATTAAAGTATTTGTCTGAGCATTTAACATGTTGAGTTGTGGGGATGCCCATTAATTCTGAATAATAACAGCTCTTGCGCTTCTTCATTTTTAACATTGCAAAATATTAAAGTTTGTTTAAGGTTAATAATGATTAGTAATCATTAACAAGTTATAAATCTATCATTAATACACTGCATCATGTTTCAGTAACAGAAGATACTATAGATTATATTAATTCTATAATTTACTAGGAAACCAGTTTATCCCAGTTTGATTGGCAATGAGTTGCCAAACTGAGAATATAGAGTACTCATCAATAATCATCGTTGTGGCTACCCCTCAAGGTCGAGGATGATGGACTTTGTTCCGTTGATCTATTTATGGGCTCTCAAATGGCTGATGAGTCCAATTTTGGCTTTGAAAGATCTTCCGTATTCAGGACAGGTACTTCTAGATGGCAGATCGGGCTTTGGTTGTTGCTGCTTCTCTTTCCATTTACTTCTCTTTTCTTCTAGTTCCGCACACAGTGCCTGAGGGGTTGGTGGAGACAGAGGCTCTCACTAATCTAGCTGGACCCTTGAGTCACCAAGGCTTGTAAGATGATGGACCAAGAACAACCAAATGGAAATGGTATCAATGGTCACCTTGTGCATGAAGGACCTATTTCTGTGCTGTATGACTCTATGATTATCGTTTCTAACAAAAGCTGAATCTGATAAGCCTAATGAAACCAGCTTACTGACTTCAAAACTTTTCGATCTCGGCCTTTTTGGCTTTGAAAGTTGTTGATCCTTCTCAGGTGATGTATTGTCAGAGTTTCCTGTCCATGTCTTCCCAATTATCGATGATATCATCAATAATAAACCATTCACTGTTCACTCTCTCCAGAGGGTATGATCTCGATCAGTGCACTGATCAACTTCTTCATGGTGCTTTGTTTCAACGTGAGCACAACTACATTTTATAACAGCCCATAAGAAGAGTAGGAGAAGATAATTTAGCCTCCACAGCCTGCTTTACTCTTCTATAAGATCACAGAGTCTAGATTCATGCAGTTGTACAGTATAGAAATGGGTCATTTGGTCCACTGCATCCATGCCTATCTGTATGTCCATCTACTCTGATAATAGATTTGAGGCACAAAATCATAGCTCATCTTAAATCTCAGTTCCACTTCCCTATCTGATTGTCAAAAAATCTTGATTCCCCTCATACTTAAAAAAAACCTTGAATGTATTTCATGATCCAGCATCTAGGGGAGTTCAGTAGGTGAAATTTACCTTTTAAACACTTTTCAGCCAGCTTTGTGTCCATTTTCCTTGGTTAGAATGGTGGTTGTGCCTTTCCCAGCAGCCGCTGAGCATGCAACTGCTTCATACAAGCTGCCTGGAAGCCAGAGGCAGCGGTGCAAGCTGTGCTGGAACTGAGAGAGAACAGGGTGTGGTGCTAGGGGAACATGTGTCATGAGCAACATACGAGCCATTGCTGGCACCAATCAAGACCCCTGCTGCAAGTGATCCCTAGTCGCTGTAAGACACAGCTACTGAAATTGCAACTGATAGGTGTGCTGTGATTATATTCATTAGGCACTGTGAGACATAGCACTGATGATTGCAATGTACAGAGCAGTAAAGACTCTGCAGGGACCAAAACATTGATGTCCCAATCACTTGGATTCGTGTCTGCCTGATGACTTACTCCAGGATGTGCTTCTGGTTTCACAATGAAGTTAAAGAACAAAAGTTTGAAGGTCATGACTTTCAAAACTTATTTTTGTTGGAAAGCTGCAAAGAAGCATTAATCAAATTGATGGGAGTATGAGTGAAAATCACACAAGACTAGTTACAACTGCAGGACAAATATTACACAACCAGGTATAACTGGTCCAAAATTGTGTTGGGCAAGACTTCCACCATTACAGCATACCAAAATATATTTTACATCAAGTTTGTACACAGGCCTCCCCAAAGAAGAATTGTCAGGCACACCAAAAGAAGGCGAGAGAAGGTGCTGCAACAAGCACGACACCCAAGAAAATATCATTGACATGAGGCAACTATTACAGGGCATGCACGCTATCAGAGAGTGCAAAGATAAAGCTGAGCAGTAGAGCATGTAATAATGCAACACTCCCCAACATGTTTAGTATGTTCCATGATCGCTTTGAATAGGGAGCCAGCCAGCAGGGAGGTGACATCAATATCAATCATATGAGTGCTGTGGCAGCCATGGTCACAGCTGCTGGGATCAGGATGGCCAGTGGAATGCGATTAGTCCAGAAGGAGTTCCGAGATGTGTCTTGAATGCCTGCGTAGATCACCTGATTGACATATTCAAAGGTATCTTTAATATCACCCTGCAGCAGGATGAAATCCTCACTTGCTTCAAGAAGGCCACAATCATACCAGTACCAAAGAAAAGCAAAATAATACATTTAAATCAGAGGTCTCTAAAGTAGTCGATATTGACCCATGGGGGGGGGGGGGTCAATGGGACTATCCAAGGAGTCAAAGGGTGGTCAATAATGCCGGGGTGGGGGGGGGGGTTCAGGATCAATTGAACTTTTGCGGTGGAAAGCAGGGGTAGATTAATGGAAAATATTGCCTATGGCAGTGGTAGCCAAGCTCTGGCGAGAGTGGTTCTTGGTGGTTGCCATGTTGAATTTGGCTTCAGCCTTTGAATAAATTGAGAGTGAACGGGAGGATGGACTGAGTGCAGAAGAAAGATGTATGTGTTCTTTGTACTACCACCACCGTCCAGCACCTCCATCACACCCCCTCTCACCCCTAACCCCAGCGCCGGCATTCCATGCCTGGAAGGTTGATGAAGGATCAAGCATTCCATGAAGGGGTTGAGGGTCTAAAAACTTTGAGTTCCCTAGTCTAAATGATCACTGACCAATGGCTCTGTCATCTGCCATCAGGAATCACTCTGAGAGCCCTCTTTTTTCCTTTTATTTTTCCTTCTTTTCTCTTTATAAATAGATAATTTTAATTAGACAATTCATCATGAATACGTTCTAAGAATAGAATACGAGCTGAAGTTTCCCTAAGGGAATTTCTATTGTATTTGAACACTGTGTACAAGACAATGTATAAATTATTAATGATTCTTATTCTGCATTGTATTGTATTCAGCTGTGCGATTATTGTATGTTCACTATGTAATATGTACTATTTCTCTCTTCCAAATCAATAAAAATATATTAAAAAGAAAGAGAGGCTGGTCATGGTTCACATAATCTCTATCCCATCATCCACCTTTGAACCACTTAAATTTGCCTACTATCCAAACAGATCCATAGTAGATGCCATCTCCCTTGCTCTCCACTGGGCACTGGCACACTTAGGTGCCAAGGACAAATATGATAGACTTCTGATCAGAGACTACCGCTCTGCTTTCACAAGTTTAACCCAAAACTTCAGGATGTAGTCCTCAGCACGCCATTCTACAAGTATATACTTGACTTCCTGTCTAACAGAATGTAATTAATGAAGATGGGTAATAAGGATCACACTCAACAACAGCACTCCTCAAGGGGCATGTTATACTTCCTCTACTCCCATGACTGTACAACCAAATACCATTCTAACTCCATCTTTTAATTCACCAATGACACCACAGTCGCAGATGAAATATCATGAGATGAAATACAGGAAAGTGATTGAAAGTTTAATGTCCCTCAATGTCAATGAGATGAAGGATTGACTTCAGGAAGGGGTGTGGGGAGACAACACCGCTCTCCACGTTAATGGCACTGAAGTGAAAAGAGTAAATAGCTTCAAAATCTTAGGAATAAGATCACCAACATGGGACAACCACAGTCAAGAAAGTGCCCCAATGCCTCTACTTTCTCAGAAGAAGGAAGTTCAACATCCCTATTGTTTCTCAACAACCTCTGCAGGTACACCACCGAAAGCATACATGGCTGGATTTATTAGCATGGAATGGGGTCATTCAGCAGTCTCAGTGCCCGTGGGAAGCTGTTTCTCAGCATAGTGATTTTGGCTCTGATACTCTTGGATCTCTCTCCCAATAGAAGCTGAAAGATGCTGTGTGTGGGGTGGTAGGAGTCCTCAACTAATTTGTGCACCCTCTTCAAACAACAATCCCAGTAAATCACATCAATATGGAGGGGGGGGGTGCAGGGAGAGACCCAAGTTATCTTGTCTGCAACTCCTATGCTCTTGTGGATTGATCTCCGATCCAAGGAGTCCCAGCGAGGACAGCTTCTCCACTACCCTTTGTCGATGAACAACAGGCTGGATGGAGTATGAGGCGTTGTTTTCTAGTTGAGCCAGGTCAGAGTGGAGAGACATGACTATACCATCATTAGTGGAACAGTTTCATCTATAGATGAATTGAAATGGGTCCAGTGTCTCTGAGAGGTTCACTTTGATGCATTCCATTAGCAGACGCTCAAAGCATTTCATAATGGAGGAGGTTAGTGCCATGAGGCAGTAGTCATTGAGGCCTGTCACTGTTGCCCTCTTTGGTTCCAGGATGATGGTAGCTATCTTGAAACCCATGAGAATGATGGACTGCTGCAGTGATGAGTTGAAGATGATCCTCATTTCATCTTATCTGAAAGCAGCATCGTGAGTTCTGAGAAGAGCCTGGACCTCTGCAGCCAACCATGGTTTCTGCTGAGCCCTGGTTGAGAAGTATTTTGATCTTGGTGACACCCTCAATGCACTTCAAGTCACTGAGCTCATGTACTCCTCGACGTTTACATGACCATTGCAGGTGCCCATATTGTTCCATGTTATAGGAATTGGAAATGTTGTTTTTGTCAGCACAAATCCCAACATTTTAATGGTTTTATAATAAGTAAAGTAAGCTTTGTCTACAGTTCAACACATGGATTAGAAACATGAACAACCCTCCCCAACCCCAACCTTACAGTCATACTCTCTCTATCCGTCCACCAGCATATGTGAAATTGTACATTAAACAGCAATCTGTTAATATATAATTTTCACATTTTGGCAGGTGGCTAAAAAAACAGCGCAATCTAAAGAAGTCATTACTGCTACCATCACTGATAACAGCAGTATTATTACACCAACAGACAAATTTCTGTTCATTAACAAACATACAGAACACAGAGCAATGACTTTGTAATTGAGTGAGATGAATAAGAATACATCATTTAGCTGTGTGACAAATTGCACTTGAAGATCCCAATACAGGAAATTCACATTTTGTCTTCATAAATAAATTAACGTGGCCTATGTATTAAATAAAACTTGAATCCTTGAGGACTTGGTGATATATAATGCAAGGGATCAGTCATTTATATATCAAGACTAACCATGCATCTCCCGATGTTTGGATGCAATGCGACTTCTGGTTGAGAGAAGGAAATGCATTGTTTTTTCCCTATTTGATAAAACTGGAAATACCATTGGTTCAAAGTGCCAGCATTCAGCCATGAAGTCAGCTACATTCTTCACTTAACAGAGTGGCAATCAAAGTCAGGCAGACAATAATGTTATTGTAATAGGTTACAGGGCAGTACAAGAGCAATGTGTAATGCTTCACTAGCTGAAAAACTTTCTGTGACTTTCATACCCCATGCTGCTGTGTATAATTATTGGCACAGCTTGAACACAGTTAGTGTGGATTAACAAACATTTCAATTAGAATTACATATGAAATTGAAGGGACCCAATGATTCATGTTGGCCTTTCAGATTTAGAACTATTCCTTCACTAGAACATATGAAAGTATGTAAACCATTTCTTCCAATTTACAGATTTTGTTCCCCTGACACTTTGAATTACATCTTAACTTTGCTATTAATTAAGAAGTATGTAAAGCTGTGAAAAAAAAAACTGGAACACACAAGAGCAAAGAATCCCTGGTGCTTTGTGCCAACAGCAGATGTTAACAGACTGACGATGGGGATATAAGGGAGTGTTGACAGATTTAAGTTCACAAGACCAGAACTACTGAATTTCAAGTCTGTAACCTAAAGATTTCACTGGAGTATGGGACTCACTTTAACCGAATCAAACCAGGCTTCATCCACCAAATATCTTGCTACAAGCCATTACCTGTCTTTCAGTCTTTTTTGTGGTTCAAGAGCTAATTCCCAGCACCTAATAAACAACTATCTGCAGCTTGGTTAATTACATTCAATAAGTATACATCTTAAAGAAAGCTAGAGTTGATTTGTTGGGGTTAAGGCCTGGTTTTGAGATCTGCACAACTTAAATAGTTGTCCACAATGGGGTATTTTTATCTTTATTTCCCTGGGCCACCTTAATATAGCTTCCTCCAGCTTGAAACCGCTAACAAAAGAAAAAGTTGCGAACATCACTCAAAGCGACTGATCAGGAGAAAGTAAATGCAGGCATGAAAATGCCATTATAAATTGAAATAATTCAGTTATTTATTGAGGTGCAAGTATAAAATAATGATGTGCCTGAATACCATTTTAAATGAGCATGTTGTTTTATTCAGTGGTACCAAATGGGTAGTTGTATTTTCGCTACCAAAGTTTAATATCGTATTCAGAGATGAAGGTTAACAATCCAGTGAACAGCCCTTTGGAGACACCTTCCTTTTTGTCTTTTTGTTCCTTGGAGTCCATTTAACTAGTGACTATACTGGACACACAACATCTCCTCATTTGTCAAGTAGGTGCATTAGTTCCTGAGAAGATTAAGTTGGGAAAGGCTATCGACCACAATCCTATCAACTTTCTACAGGACCTCTAGTGAGAGTGTCCTGGTTAGCTGCATTACAGTGTGGTACAGTTGCTGTAGGGCATTGGATTGAAGGACAATCCACAGGACCATAGGAGTGACAGAGAGAATCATGGGGTTCTCCCTCCCCCGCATTGATGTGAACTACTGGGATCAATATCTGAAGAGGGTTTGCAAAATTATTAAGGAACCCTTCCACCCCACACATAGAATCTTTCAGCTACTCCCCTTGGGAAGAAGAGGTTGAGAAACAGCTTCTTCCCACAGGCAGTGAGACTACTGAATAACTGATGAACTGCTTATACAATCCTCCAATATGCTTCTATTTATTTAACAATATTTGTTTATTTTTATACATGTACTGCATATAGATTGCTTGTAAATATGTGTGCTGTGTCTATATATGAGTTTGTATGTTTTACACCGAGTACTAAAGAACGCTGTCTCATCCAGTTGTACTTATATAAGTGGATGATATTAATAAATGAACTTTCACTTGAAGACCTCTTCTTCCTGTGCATGTGGCTCCCTTCCCCCTTCCTCACACATGGACACTGAACATTTCCAACTCTGTACTGACTCAGGACTCCAGGATGGTTTGGAATAGATATATATTCAAAATTACCAAATGAAAAGGCTCTTTTAAAACCTACTATATTTTGGTCATCTGCCTAGCCCCTGAAATATCCTTTGAAATTAAGCTCCAAAAGTCTCTTAAAAGACATAATCACATCTGCCTCCACCACCATTGCACGCAGCCCATTCCATGCACTCGCCGCTCACTGCATATAAAACTTACCCCTGACATCTGCTCTGTAACCACTCTCCAGCATCCTAAACCCATATCTTCTTGTGGTAACCATTTCAGCCCTGGGAAAAAAAGCCTCTGACTACGCACATGATCAATACCTCTCATCATCTTATACACCTCTATCAGGTCACTTCTCATCTCCGTTGCTCCAAGGATAAAAGGCAGGATTCACTCAACCTGTTTTCATAAGGCATGCTCCTTAATCCAGGCAACATCCTTGTAAATCTCCTATGCACCCTTTCTATGACTTCCACATCCTTCCAATAATGAGATGATCAGAACTGAACATATTGGGGTCTGATCAGGGTCCTATATTACCTGCAACATTACCTCTCGGCTCCTAAATTCAATTTCACAATTACTGAAGGCCAATACCCCATATGATGTCTTAACCACAGAATCAATTTCCGCAGTTGCTTTGAGTGTCCTATGGACTCAGACCCCAAGATCTCTCTGATCTTCCACACCACCACACTGTCTTACTATTAATACTATATTCTCCCATCATATTTGGCCAACCAAATCTGGGTTGAACTCCATCTGCCACTTCTCAGCCTAGATTTGCATCCTATCAATGTCCTGCTGTAACCTCTGACACCCTTCCACAACATCTTCAACCTTTGTGTCATCAGCAAACTTTCTAACCTTATCCCTCCACTTCCTCATCCAGGTCATTTATAAAAAATCACAAAGAGTAAAGGTCACAGAACAGATCCCTGAGGCACACCACTGGACACCGACCTCCATGCAGAATTTGACCCGTCTTTGCTTTCTGTGGTCAAGCCAGTTCTGAATCCACAAAGCAATGTCCCCGGATCCCATGCCTCCTTGCTTTCTCCTTGTATACCAGGGGTACCTTATCAAATGCCTTGCAGAAATCCATGTACACCACATCTACTGCTCTTCCTTCAGTCACAGCTTCAAAAAATTCAATCAGGCTCGCGAGGTATGACCTGCCCTTGACAAAAAAGCCATGCTGAATATTCCTAATCATATTATACTTCTCCAAATGTTCATAAATCCTTCCTCTCAGAATCTTCTCCATCAACTTACCAACCACTGAAGTAAGACTCACTGGTCTATAATTTCCTGGGCTAATCTCTACTCCCTTTCTTGAATAAAGGAACAACATCTGCAAACCCTCCAATCCTCTGGTACCTCTTTCATCCCCATTGATGATTCAAAGATCATCACAAGAGGCTCAGCAATCTCCTCCCTCACCTCCCATAGTATCTCATCTGGTCCCAAGTCATCACTACCATCACCGAGATCCTTTTCCATTGTGAATACAGAAGTAAAATATTCATTAAGTACGTCTGCTATTTCTTCCAGTTCCATACACACTTTCCCTCTGTCACACTTGCTAGGTCCTACATTTCACATCTTATCTACTTGCTCTTCACATACTTGTAGAATGCCTTGAAGTTTTCCTTAATCCTGCCCACCAAGGCCTTCTTATGGCCCTTTCTGGCTCTCCTAATTTCCTTTTTAAGCTCCTTCCTGTTAGCCTTATAATCTTCTAGATCTCTAACATCACCAGGCTCTCTGAACCTTTTGTAAGCTTTTATTTCTGACTAGATTTATTACAGCCTTTGTACACCATGGTTACAGTACCCTACTCGTCTCATTGGAACGTACCTATGCAAAGCTCCACACAAATATCCCTTGAATATTGGCCACATTTCTTCTGTATTTTTCCCTGAGAACATGTGTTTCCAATTTAAGCTTCCAGTTTCCTATCTGATAGCTTCATAATTCCCCTTATTCCAATGAAACACTTTTCTAACTTGTCTGTTCCTATCTCTCTCCAATACTATTGTAAAGGGATAAAATTATGATCACCATCTCCATAATGCTCTCGGACTGAGAGATCTGTCTCCTGACCAGGTTCCTTTCCCAATACAGTACAGTCTCTCCTCCTGTAGTCTTACCTACATATTGTGTCAAGAAACCTTTCTGAACATTCTTAACAAACTCCACCCCATCTAGACTCCTTGCTCTAGGGAGATGCCAATTAATATTTGGGAAATTAAAATCTTCCATCACAACAACTCTGCTATTATTACACCTTCCCAGGATCTGTTTCCCTATCTGTTCCTCGATATACCTGTTCCTATTGGGTGGCCTATAAAAAAAAACACACACTAAAGTATTGACCCCTTCCTGTTCCTAACCTCCACCCACAGAGATTCTGAAGACATGCCCTTGATAACGCCCGCCTTTTCTGCAGCCATAATACTACGTCTGATCAACAGTGCCATGCCCCCACCTCTTTTGCCTCCCTCCCTGTCCTTTCTGAAATATCTAAAATCTTAAAACTTCAAGTAACCATTCCTGTCCCTGAGCCATCCAAGTTTCTGTAATGAGCATTACATCATAGTTCCGAGTACCAATCCATGCACTAAGTACCAACCTGTTCATTTTTAATCCATGCCGCCCAATTAACCTACACCCACGGGACCCGCTCATGGGCTGAAATGGCCTGTTGTCTAAATTAAAAATTAAAAGGTTGGTCACCCCTTTTTCACCCTTTTATTCACAATACAGATTCTCCCCTACTTACGATGGTCTGACTTACGATTTTCCAAAGTTACGATGGTACAATAGTGTTGCTGTCGATATTTACTTTCATGTAATACTTTAAATTAAAGTCATCACAAGCATCATTGAATTTTCCAATAAACTTTGATAATTTCTCTAAGGTGAATTCTTTGTCAGCTCCTTGGTCAATCACTTCTTTTAATTCAGTTGGAAAGCTTGCAGGGTACAGCGCTGTCGGGAGAGAGTGAGATAAGTGTGGGGACTGATACAGCTTTGTCAGGAGAGACTGAGGCAGTGGGATAAGTGTGGGGGAGAGCGGGGGAGAGCGGGGCAGGGGGATCAGTGTTGCAAATGATAAAGGCCTGTGGGGAGAGAGCAGGGCAGTGGGATCAGTGTGGGAACTGATACAGCACTGTCGGAGTTATATAAGGTATACCTGATTTCTTTTTCGACAACAATTTTTTTCCGACTTATGATGGGTGTGCCGGAACGCAACCCCATTGTAGGTTAAGGAGCACCTGCACTCCTTGCTTTAAAATAGGCACATCTCAAACCATCTGTCTGAGCGCATCCCTTCTCTGTACCTGCCTATCCACCCTCACACACTGTCACCAAGCTTTCCCTATTTGTGATCCAACCACCTCTTCCCCAGCTTCTTCAGTTCGGTTCCCCCCCCCCAACAATTCTAGTTTAAACTCTCCCCAGTAGACTTAGTAAACCTCCCCATCAGGATATTGGACCCCCTGGGATTAAAGTGCAACCTGTCCTTTTTGTACAGGTCACACCTGCCCCAAAAGTGGTCTCAATGATCCAGAAATCTAAATCCTTGGGCCCTGCTCCAATCCCTTGCACCTCATTCTATTCCTATGCTCACTGTCACTTGGCAAAAGCAGTAATCCTGAGATTACTTCCTTTGTGGTCCTGCTTCTCAACTACTTTCCTAACTCCCTGTAGTAATTTTTCAGGACCTCTTCCCGTTTCCTATCTATGTCATTGGTACAAATATGTACCATGACCTCTGGCTGTTCTCCCTCCCACTGCAAGATATCTTGGACACAATTTGAAACATCCCAGACCCTGGAAACTGGGAGGCAAACCACCATCATAGTTTCTTTCTTGCGTCCACAGATTCGACTGTCTAAACCCCTAACTATAGAGACCCCTATCACTACTGCCTTCCTCTTCCTTTCGTTACCCTTCTGAGCCACAGGGCCAGACTCTGTGGCAGAGGCAAAGACATTGTTGCTTCCCCAAGGTAGGGTGTCTCCCCCAGCAGTACTCAAACAGGAATACTTCTTGTCAAGAGGTACAGCCACAGGGGTACTTTCTAATACCCGACTCTTCCCCTTCCCCCTCCTGACTGGGACCTATATGTCTGCCTCCTGTGGCCCCAGTGTGACCACCAGCTTATAACTCCTCCTCACTCTCCCTGACCAGACGAAGGTCATCGAGCTTCCAATCTAGTTCCCTAACACAGTCCCTTAGGAGCTGCACCTCAACACACTGGGTGCAGATATGGCTCTCTAGGGAGTTGGGAGACTCCAGGACCTCCCACATCTGACACTGAGGACAGAACACTAGCCTCACACACATACTTCTGTCCGCAGTTAACACAGGTAAACCTACCTTACCTCATTAGCCCCTAAGCCTGTTGAGCCAAAGCCCCACCACTCTGCTGCCCCCTCACTCCACTGTGACAATAAAGTAGAACTTGAAATTGATTTTACAGACTTCACAAAAAACTTGAACTAATGGAAGAGCAGAAGGGATTTACTTGTTCATAGAAAAATACAGCACAGTACAGCCATTCAGCCCACAATGTTGTGCCAACCGATGTAAACCTTCTCCATTATCAATCTACCCCTTCCATCCCCTCACAACCCATAACCTTACATTTTACTTACATCCACGTGCCTATCTTAGAGTCTTTTAAATATACTGATTGCACCAGCTTCCACCACCACCTCCAGGAGTGTGTTCCAGGCGCCCAAGCACTCTCTGTTAAAAACTAACCTCTGGTATCTCCCCTAAAATTTTTCTTAAACAGATGACCTCTGGTATTGGCCATTTCTGTGCTGGGGAAAAAGTGCTGGCTATCTATTCTACCTTTGCCTCTCACAAGCTTATGCACCTCCTTCTTGTAGAGATCCATATCTTCAAAGGAAGTCCAGGTGTGACCTGCGGATGGCTATCTCTGATTCAAAGTGGCAATTCTGGAGAAAGCTAGAGACAGAGACAGATACATGTCAGCTATGGCAGGGAGTCCAGGGCATTAAAACCTCCAAAGCGAGGGCGAAAACCATTGATGGCGGTGATGCTTCATTGCCCGATAAGCTGAACACCTTCTATGCCTGCTTTGAGAAGAGGAACCCTACTAGAATCCCTGCAAAGGCTGAGGACCCTGTGATACCTGTCTCTGAGGAAGATGTCAGAACATCATTCAAGAGGGTGAAGGATAGTCAAGGCGTCAGGCCCTGATGGCGACCTGGCAGGTACTGAAAATACATGCCAACCAACTAGCCAGAGTGTTCACAAACATTTTCAACCTCTCATTGCTGCAGTCAGAGGTTCCCAACTGCTTCAAAAGGGCATTAATCATCCCAGTGCCCAAGAAGAACAGAGTGAGCTGCCTCAATGACTATCACCCAGTGACCCTAACATCTAATTTGATGAAATGCTTTGAGAGGTTGGACATGGCCAGAATTAACACAAACCTAAGTAAAGATCTGAACCCACTGCAATTCACCTATCACCACAATCACTCCACAGCAGGTGAAATATCATTGGTTCAGCTCTGGATCACCTCGAAATAAACAACTCATACATAATGGTGCTCGTCATAGACTACAGCTCACCCTTCAATTCCATTATTCCCTCAGTATTGTCCTTGAGCTTCCATGTTGATACCTTCATAAAGAAGGCTCACCAGCGGCTTTATTCGTGAGGTGTTTGAGGAGATTTGGTATGCCACTGAAGACTCTCAAAAACATCTACAGGTGTACCATAGAGAGCATACTGGCTAGTTGCATCACTGACTGGTATGGAGGTGCCAACTCTCAGGACAAGTTAAAAATAGAGGGATGTTAATTCAGCCTGCAACATCACGGGCACCAGACTTCACTCCATCGAAGACATCTACAAGAGGAGGTATCTTAAAAAAAGCAGCCTCTGTCCTCAAGGACCTTCACCATCAAGCCCATGCACTCTGCTACCATCAGGAAAAAGGTACAGGAGTCTAAGGACGAGCACTCCACAGCACAAGGACAGCTTCTTCCCCGCTGCCATCAGATTCCTGAATAATCAATGAACCAAAAACACTGCCTTACTTTGACTTTTCGTGCACTATTTTTAATTGTTGTGGTAAGGAGGTTTATATAAATGTTTGCACTGTGAAGCTGCCACAAAACAATGAATTTTGTGACTTGTTAATGATAATAAATTCTGATTCTCTAAGTGCCTTTCATCATTGATGCACTAAAGAGGAAAGCCGTGGATCGGTTAACCTTGCTTTGTATGACTTGTTCTCCAATCCAGGCAACGTCCTGGTAAATCTCTCCATAGCTTCCACATCCTTCCTGTAACAGATGACCAGAACATACAAAACACTATAAGTGTGGTCTCATAAGTGTTTTATTGAGCTGCAACTTTACCTTGTAGCTCTTGAATTTAATCCCCTGACTATTGAAAGCCACCACATTATAAACTTCTTAACCACCTTACTAATTTGCACGACAACTTTAAGGATTTATGGATGGACTCCAAGATTCCTCTGTCCATCCATACTTCTAAAGATCCTGCCATTAACCTTGTACTCGAACTTCAAGTTTGATTCTCGAAAGTGCATCACTTCACACTTTTCTAGATTGAACTCCTTCTACCATTTCTCCACCCAATTGTGCATCCTGTCTATACCACATTGTAACTTATGACAACCTTCTGTACTATCCAAAACACCTCCAACCATTGCGTCATCTACAAACTTACTAACCCATCGCTCCACTTCCTCATCCAAGTCACTTTTTAAAATCACAAAGAGCAGGGACCCCAGAATAGGTCCCCACAGAACATCATGCAATACTGACCTCAGGTCAGACTATGTTCCATCTACTACCGCCTTCAGCCTTCTTTGGGCAAGCCAATTGTGAATCCACATATCCAAGTTTGCATGAGTCACAGGCCTCATGACTTTCTAGATGAGCCTACTATGGGGAACCTTGTCAAGTGCCATACTAAAATCTATGTGCACCACATCGACTGCTCTGTTTTGTCACCTTGCATCTCTCTGCCTATTCGCTAACTCAGAATGGTTGGGCAATTGTTTTTTTTGTTGTTTGGAATAGCATGACTAATCATAAGAAAGATCCATTTCCCTTAGCAGAGGGGTCAAAAATTAGAATAAAGATAATTGTGAAATTTTTGGAGGGGGCCTGAGAGATTTTGTTCAACCACAGAGTAACTGAATAAACTCTCACCACATATATAATGATGCTTAATAACCCTCATAATCCATGAGCTATGGATCTGGAAAGTGGAAATAAGATGATTAGTTCTTCATCAGCCCCCTTAGAATACTAGTCTGAATGGCCACCTCTGTGCTATAAATTTATTTGATTCTTTACCTAACTTGTTTGCCCATCAAACTACAGTGACTGTAAGCAACATTGAGACTCTTGTAAAAATACATTTGCTCTGCCTTCACTAATTTTTAAACAATTTCACTGGTTTGTCGAGCAGTAGTGTGAATATGGTGGATATCAAAGGAAATGTCTACTGAAACGGTCTTAGCTCAAAATAAACAACACAAGATGCCCATGGTTTCAGTTTGCAATCCTTTGGACATGTACTTCCCAATTTTCAGATGAACACTGGTTAATATCCATGAGGATTCATTCCTTTTTGTTCCTCACTTCACCTCCCCTTGAGGAAAATGGCATTAATGAGAAGACGGATGACTACTTCAAAAGCAAAGTTTGAAAGCCAAAGGAAACATTTACAACACCATTAGTTTAAAGGATGACTGGTAAGGGTAATGCTTAAATAAAAAGCTAAGGTTATATATGTGACAGAACTGTACCAATAAGAAATTTGCTACTTTTATCCCTGACTACAAAATACCCTATTTTTATTTATTTAACACGAGATTAAAATGATCCATGCTCTTTCATCTTTCACCATCTCCCAAAGTGTTTATTGGGGATGGGTAAATCTGAGTACCATATAAAAGTTGACTCTAAGCTGCATAAAAAATTTTTAGGCTGGTGACTATTGGAGGGCGGGTCGGAGGACTATCTTATGAGGACGAAAGTGAGAAAGAGAGGTGGAGAGCTTCAGGGAGGTACATCCAATGCTGGCAATCCAGGCAAGTGAATGATTAAAATTTGAGGTATGCAAGATGCAAGGCTTGGAGCATGTCAGAGATCACCAATGATTATGGGGCAAATGAAGATTTGATTATTGAACAGAATGATAAAATGTAACCTCAAGAAAAAGAACATTGATTCCCATGTCCTCACCCACTAGTGGACACAATGCTAAAATCTAGAATACTACTCAATTTCCAATATTGTTTTGAAGTATTTCTGATGACATGAAAAATGTGAAGTAAATATTAATAATATTTTGTTTAATAGCTTGCAATTGAGGACAGTAAGAAAGAAAGACCGTGTTGTCTCATCACGCTACAGCAATACTGTAAATTCAATATTGTTAATTCTATCCATGTTACGGAAGATGAGTCAATGTCTTTAACAACTCCAACTAGTGGGAAAATCTTTTTAAAGGGAATGCATAATTAACAGAATACAAAGTGGGTTTGATACAAATTTCCTTGCATCTACACTGATGAACCACTTACTCAGATATCGAAGAAAAACATTTACATTCACATTCACTATCTCTTTGATTCTCTAATAAAAGAATGTTTATGACTTAGGCCACAGCACATTGGCAAATTATAACACAGAGCTATCTTAACAATAGGGGTGTTGTAAAATGATTGTCTCACCCAGAAACAACAGGCATAGCACAGAAGAATTCCATAAGATTAGCATAATGTGTTACAATTCCTCATAGTAGTCAAGGTGGTGACTCTCTGTCTGCCTTACAATAGGGAAAAGTTAAAGAATTTCATGTATATTACATTCTAAATGTAGTATTATGTGAAAATAATGGAACCTTTACCTTCACCTTATATTAGAATCTGGAAGGTTATATACACAGCTTACATCGAGTCCACGCTGCTGAAGATCCAGCTGCGCTGGATGGGTCACGTCTCCAGAATGGAGGACCATCGCCTTCCCAAGATCGTATTATATGGCGAGCTCTCCACTGGCCACCGTGACAGAGGTGCACCAAAGAAAAGGTACAAGGACTGCCTAAAGAAATCTCTTGGTGCCTGCCACATTGACCACCGCCAGTGGGCTGATAACGCCTCAAACCGTGCATCTTGGCGCCTCACAGTTTGGCGGGCAGCAGCCTCCTTTGAAGAAGACCGCAGAGCCCACCTCACTGACAAAAGGCAAAGGAGGAAAAACCCAACACCCAACCCCAACCAACCAATTTTCCCTTGCAACCGCTGCAATTGTGTCTGCCTGTCCCGCATCGGACTGGTCAGCCACAAACGAGCCTGCAGCTGACGTGGACTTTTTACCCCCTCCATAAATCTTCGTCCGCGAAGCCAAGCCAAAGAAGAAGAAATCTATTTACCACAGTATCATCACTTACAAGATAGCTGCAAAGGAGATATGCAAAACACAATTTGAATCTAGGAAATGTCCTGTACAATTTATTAAATGTTCTTAAATACAATTAATACCCTAAATTTCAAAAGAGTAAAGCTTTGTGCCATCTTGGATTAAAATATATCCTCATCTGACCAAAACCAGATACCAGGTTAAAAGCAGGAGATGCAAAGAATTAGCTGAAGAAGTGATCATAACTAACTTATTTTTCTCTTTTACTATTATGGGTTAACTGGCTTCTTCTTAGCAGGATCTGCTTTCAGCAATTAATCCTTCAAATACTAGAACCTATCAATTAACCCTTCAAATACTGACTATCCAGGCTGACAAGATGTGCTTTTTGAACAACATTTTTAATAATCATTTATTATAATAGGACATCAGACGCTAAGCACAATGGCCTTTCAGAATATTCTCACAATTGTGACCTCAACTTGATGCACATTAATACATCAATGGTGCTGTCTGCTGCAAAGTTAGCAGTGGTTCTCAACTTTTTTCTTTCCACTCACATACCACTTTAAGTATTCCCTATGCCATAGGTCCTCTGTGATTAGTAAGGGATTGCTTAAAGTTAGATGTAGATGGAAATAAAATGTTTGAAAACCACTGTTTTAATCCTACCTGATTGACTTGTTATGTGCACGGTTTTATCTTCTTTGGCTTGGCTTCGCGGACGAAGATTTATGGAGGGGGTAAAAAGTCCACGTCAGCTGCAGGCTCATTTGTGGCTGACAAGTCCGATGCAGGACAGGCAGACACGATTGCAGCGGTTGCAAGGGAAAATTGGTTGGTTGGGGTTGGGTGTTGGGTTTTTCCTCCTTTGCCTTTTGTCAGTGAGGTGGGCTCTGCGGTCTTCTTCAAAGGAGGTTGCTGCCCGCCAAACTGTGAGGCGCCAAGATGCACGGTTTGAGGCGTTATCAGCCCACTGGCGGTGGTCAATGTGGCAGGCACCAAGAGATTTCTTTAGGCAGTCCTTGTACCTTTTCTTTGGTGCACCTCTGTCACGGTGGCCAGTGGAGAGCTCGCCATATAACACGATCTTGGGAAGGCGATGGTCCTCCATTCTGGAGACGTGACCCATCCAGCGCAGCTGGATCTTCAGCAGCGTGGACTCGATGCTGTCGACCTCTGCCATCTCGAGTACTTCGACATTAGGGGTGTAAGCGCTCCAATGGATGTTGAGGATGGAGCGGAGACAACGCTGGTGGAAGCGTTCTAGGAGCCGTAGGTGGTGCCGGTAGAGGACCCATGATTCGGAGCCGAACAGGAGTGTGGGTATGACAACGGCTCTGTATACGCTTATCTTTGTGAGGTTTTTCAGTTGGTTGTTTTTCCAGACTCTTTTGTGTAGTCTTCCAAAGGCGCTATTTGCCTTGGCGAGTCTGTTGTCTATCTCATTGTCGATCCTTGCATCTGATGAAATGGTGCAGCCGAGATAGGTAAACTGGTTGACCGTTTTGAGTTTTGTGTGCCCGATGGAGATGTGGGGGGGCTGGTAGTCATGGTGGGGAGCTGGCTGATGGAGGACCTCAGTTTTCTTCAGGCTGACTTCCAGGCCAAACATTTTGGCAGTTTCCGCAAAGCAGGACGTCAAGCGCTGAAGAGCTGGCTCTGAATGGGCAACTAAAGCGGCATCATCTGCAAAGAGTAGTTCACGGACAAGTTTCTCTTGTGTCTTGGTGTGAGCTTGCAGGCGCCTCAGATTGAAGAGACTGCCATCCGTGCGGTACCGGATGTAAACAGCGTCTTCATTGTTGGGGTCTTTCATGGCTTGGTTCAGCATCATGCTGAAGAAGATTGAAAAGAGGGTTGGTGCGAGAACACAGCCTTGCTTCACGCCATTGTTAATGGAGAAGGTTTTATAACTCCAAAGGAAATGGGCCAATGACAATTTTTCTCAAGCAAAAGATTTCAGTAACAATTGGGTCTCGAGCAGTAATTCTCAACCTTTCCTTCCCACTCACATGCCACCTTAAGCAATCCCTTACTAAACATAGAAGTACTTATGGCATAGGGATTACTTAAAGAGGTATGTGAATGCAAAGAAAAAGGTTGAGAGCCACTGTTCTAGGGACTATTGCTCCTGACCTCCAGTACTGTGTTTGAGTGGAGTTTGCACAATATCCCCGTCATTGTGTGCATTTTCTTCTACATCCCAAAAGTGTGTTAGTTGGTAAATGACCCCTAGATTATATGGATGGTAGAAGAATAATGGGCACGTGAGAGGGAATATATTACAGGGAAATCCATTGGGGAATGAGTCTATTAGGATTGCTCGGAGAGCTGATTCAAATTCAATGGAGCAAATGGCCTCCTTAATTTCATAATCAATTCAGAAAATGCGACATGAAAATAATTATATCAAAAAACATTTAATATCGTAACTTGCCTTCCAATTCTTTGATACTTCTATGCCTAACGTTTCCACTGAGTTCTGAAATCTACGGAAGTAAACAGAAAGTCTGTAGATACTGAGGTCCAGTGCTGTACTCCAAAGTGCTGGAGAAACTCAGAATCTATAGGAAGTAAAGGCAGTCAACAATTTGGGCCTAAGCCCTTCATCAAAAACATCAAAGATCAAGGATGTCCAAAGGTAGGGGGAGGGTGGAAGAAGAAATGGGAGGAACACAGGCTAAAAATAAGAGGTAATAGTGGATACAGGTGAAGCCAGAAGGGAAAGAAGCTGAAAAGTGATAGGGGGAGAGAGCAGAGTGAAAAGATCCTAGACCTCACTTCACCCTTACTTCAACCAAGTTCTGCTCACTCATCCCAGTTGTCAGTTGACATTCATTGGCTTCCAAGCCAACAAATCTTTAATATTAACATTTTTTGTGTTTAATTCCCTTATTTTTCTTCTTTTTCTCTTTCACCTCCTTCCCCACCACTTCCAGCTCTACAACCTTCCCAGATTTCAGTGTTCCTTCAAAGCTGGGCTAGTTTGAGAATCCCTGATTTTTAATGGATCACCATGGGTTGTGCCTTCAATTGTATGGACCCAAACTCCCTGCCAAAATGTTACTACTGGTGTCTTCCCTTTTAAAAGCATAACTCTGTCCACATTTTGGTTATCAGTTCCACTCTCGCCTATTAGTTTCCTGATGCCAACAAGAGTTTATGGTAGCTTGTGAAGCACATTAGGAATTTTATCGTATCAAAACAACATTCTTTACTTAGTTACTTTATGTGACACTTGTACGTAGTTGTTTGCCAGTTAAATTTTAATTTTTTTAAATTTAGAGATACAGCATTTTAACAGACCCATTGGAACCACAAGTCCATGCTGCCCAATTATACCCATGTGACCAATTAACCTTCTAGCCCATTCTCCTTTGGAACGTGGGAGGAAACCAGAGCACACCATCACGGGGAAAATGGACAAACTCCTTGCAGACACTAGTGGATTCGAACCCAAGTTGCTGGAGTTGTAAAATCATTGAGCTAACTGCTATACTAACCATGTGACTTGGGGTAGTAATAAACCCAGCACTGGAGAGTACAGTTGTAAAATTAATAAAAAAGTCTTTTTTAATGCAAGAATTAGATTTTCCACAGAGTAATGAGAAGGATAAAAGTAATGGCATTTCTGCTGATCGTAAGAAGATATGGGGCATCAAGCATGGAGTCAAAGGGCCAACTGGACTCCTTAAACATGTTGATGTGAAAATTGCCTCAGAGGAAAGAGAGAGGGAATCTGTAAATCTAAATTGGAAACATGTCATTTAACAAAGAAAAAGGCTTGAACAGCAAATGAATGTTTGCCTTGGGATGACCTTGCAGAGTTTTTTTTAAATCACCACGGGCATAGATAACGTGAACGACCACAGTCTTGCCCCAATGTAGGAAAGTCTACAAGTAGAGGTCATAGGTTAAAGGTAAGAGAGAAAAAAATTTAAAGGGGACTTGAGGGGTCAGTTTACATCGAGCATAATGGGTACGTGGATCATGCTTCCAGTGGAAGTGGTTAAGGTATGTTCGATTATGACATTTAATTGACATTCGAACAGGTGCATGAATGGAAACTGTGTAGAGGGATACAAGCCAAATCCAGGAAAATGGACTCTGGGCTGAAAGAGCTGTTTCTGTACTGTATAATTCAACAATTCCTTGTGACTTGACTAAAGAAGGTCAATATTTTTAATGTACGATATAATTCTGATGATCTAACATGCTAGATCCCAGATTATTGGATGTTAGACCATAAAACCATGTAATAGAAGGAGAATAGGCCAGTCAGCCCATCAAGTCTTCCCCTGTAATTAATCATGAGCTGATCCATTTTCCCACTCAGCCCCACAGTCCAGTCTACTCCACATAACCTTTGATGCTCTGGCTAATCAAGAACATATCAATCTGCCTTAAATACACCCAATGACCTGGCCTCCACAACTGTCTGTGGCAACAAATTCCATAGATTTACTATCCTCTGGCTAAACAAATTCCTCCGGATCTGTGTTCTAAGCAGATGTTGTGGCCTCTTGATCTAGACTCACCCACATTAGAAAACAACCTTTCATTCCCAGAGTCGTCCTTGTGATCTCATCTGAACCCTCTCCAATGTCAGCACATCCTTTCTTAACCCAAATCTTCTCATAATACTTCAATGAATATTCCAACGCACTTTTCATTCACTTTTCTTTCAGATGTTAAACAATATTTTTTCAGTGAATTTGAAGAGAATGCAGGAAACAGGGTCCGAGTAAAGTTTGAAGAGAGTATAGGAAATGGGGTCTGATTAATGGGAACATGAGAATGGATAGCAGAGCAGGACTCAGCACCGCTGAACCGTCAGGATTTCTGAAAAGCAGACAGTGTTTATCAGAGTTCTGCTGGGCATTAAAGTATCTCAAGCATGGAACTATGGCTCAATCTGTTACCCTCCCTTCCACTCATGAGGAGCATCTTCATTTGTGAGCTTCTCCTCACCATTCCTGAGTCAGGGCTACTTGAACTTCTCGGTTTTCACTGATATGAGCTGAAAAAAGATGCAAATATCCACTTGGCAAAATATTTTTTAACCTCCCCAATGATAAAACTGATGTCCAGTTATCTGAAGACTTTATTTAAAATTTTATAACATGAATACAATAGAGAATTACATTTAAAGAAAAATTAAAAAAATTAAAATGGTATGATTACAATATTACATCAGAAAACTACAATGGCCAGTTATCTGGAAGTTAATTCCCATTCCTTTCATTTTCTATGGATGTCTTCAAAATGCTCCAAAACAATACTGCCCTCAGAATCATAGGAAGTTGCGCTATGAACAGAGGCCATTCTGTCTACTGAGTCCATGCTGTTCCCAAGAGAAAATATATAAATAAAAATAGTGAAATAACAGAAAATACTGCAGGCAATTGAATTGGCACTGAGACCACACTCCAAACAATAGCTCTGACCATATCTGACTCTGACCATATCTGACTCTGACCATGCCTAGCTCTGACCACATCTGACTCTGATCACATCTGATTCTGACCATGGCTGGCTCTGTCCGCATCTGGCTCTGACTACACCTGACTTTGACTATACCTGGCTCTGGCCTCACCTGACTCTGACCACACCTGACTCTGACCACGCCTGGCTCTAACCACACCTAGCACTGACCATACCTAGCTCTGACCAAACCTGGTGCTGACCACGCTTGACTCTGACCACACCTGGCTCTGACCACACCCAAACCCCAGCTCTGGCCACACCTAGACCACTCTATACCAAAACTGACAACATCTGGATCCCTGCTTTGGCCAAACCCAGCTCTATCCATTCCCACTCCACACTACATTCTGATCAACGACCCTGATCACACACCAGACCTTGGGCTAGTCACAGCTGGACCACATTCCCAGTCGTATGTGACCAACCTCATAAATATCTGCTTTATTGATATTAAGTCAGCAGGTAATAAGGGCTTAGCATTTTAGATGATTTATACAGAATCCAAATGAAAACAAAGGTTCCTCATAAAGGTTTCTGGGTTCTGAAGTTTTAGCAGAAGTGGCAATTCTTTACATATTGCTAATTAAATCGGCAATAAGCTTTTTTTGTGATAACATAAGATTTCAAACAATATCATTTTGGAGAAGGAGAAGTGGAAGCTTTGGATAGAAAGGGGTGGGTTAATAACAAACTCAAGAGACAAGTCAGACCAAAGTACAATCAAAGAGACAGAACAGCAGACTTGTCAAGGCAGACAGCTGATTGATGTGAGTTTCAATGGCACCTTTTAGAATATTCTAAAATGCCTTACAGCCAGAGTAGTACTTTTGGATTCCAGTCATGTTGGAAACGCAGAAACAAATTTGTGCACTGAAAGGGCCATAAACTTTTAAAAAAGATAATAAGATTATTTGTTCTCTGATTTTGTTTGAAAGATAAATATTGGTCTGGGTGGGGGTTGGTGGGGGGAGTGGGGGGGATTCTGCTGTTTAAAATAGTATCATGGGAAAAGCTATCAGGCTCTTGAATCTCCCCATAACGCCTAAACTATAACACTTCCACAGGACTACCAAGGATCTGTCTGTACTGATACCACACGTTTCTGCAGTGTATCAGGAACCAACTGTGAATATATATTATTTATTATATCTTCTCTTTCTTTAGCATTTATTATCTTTTTTTCCTTTCATGTCATCTTAATTATACTACATTTGCATTCATGTGTTTTACATAACAGGAAAGGTGCAGCAAGTCAACCTTTTGCTGAATCTGTTCATGGTACTTATGTATATGACAATGAACTCTTTTTCATTCATTCATATTTTTACATCCACATTAGGGGTCAGTTGGAGCATCAGTTTGATATCTCCTGGGACAGGTCAACTTCTAACATTCCCTCAGTACTGCATTGGAAGTGTCAGCTGAGAGTTTTATGTACTGTTAATTGTAGTCTCCTTCCTCACAAGCAAACCCAAAATAAATCAGCAAAAGGACAAAATAATGAAATCAGAGAGAGAGAAAGTGGAAAGGGTTAACAAAGGTATTCAAACAGACTGGCTCGCACAGTAGCAGGATGAAGGAGTCATGTGCTGATTAAGTTGACCCAGTATAGGAAGAGATCCATCTACCAGTCACTGACACATTGAGTGATCACACACTAAGCTATTCAGTCACAATGACAAAAGATACTTCTTTTACATTGCCCATTCATGTTGTTCACCCCATCCACTGCAGAAGACTCTGTCACAAGCCATCAGATGCCCAGAAAAACCAGACAGCATCCGTGTATCCAAGATTAAAAAAAAATCTCTGGTGCTGTTAAATGTCTGAAAGACTTTGTCACATTGGCAAGACGCTGCACACAGGTGTTAATCCTGAACTGTGATACACCCATGGATTAATGCTCCCATTAAATTGCTGCACACTAAATGTCATAGGAAAGCTACTGCTGTGGTTTAAGCCAGCTGTGGAATGTCTGCTGCTATCTCGAGGTGAAGAAATGCTACAGTTATTGAGAAATATGTTGTAACCACAGGGCTCTTCCAATGCTGTTAAGTTTACCCTTTGGTAAATCAGCAAGTGCGGCTTACAGACAGCGTCCTCCAATAGCAACGTGATAAGTGGCCAGATAATCTGTGCCCGGTCATTGCTGGTTGACAGATAAGTGTTGGCAAGAAACCAGTCAGAACTCTCATGGCTCCTTTCACTGCAGTTGTCATCTTTCACACCTACTTGAGAGAGCAAAGAACTCATGAAAATGAGAACAGTTTCTCCACTAAGTTATTGACTTGTGAATAGTTTTGTTTATTGTTATATGTACCAACATTCATTGAGAAGCTTGATTTGCATACTATCCAGGCATGTTAACTCAAACTTAAGTACAGTAGGTAGGGCCAAATAAAACAAAATTGCATGGTGTAAGGTTACAGGTAGGTCCAAGTGTACAAGGTATAGTGTTACAAAGACAAAGTGCAAAGTCTAGTTAAAACAGCACGAGGGCATCATCTTTTTAGCAATGACAGGTACATTTAAGAGTTTGATAACAACAGGAAAGAGGTATGCTTGAATCTGGAGACTCATGTTTTCAAGCTCATCCTGATATAAGGCTGGAGAAATAAATGTGATCAGGGTGGGCTGGATCCTTTAATATGTTGGCAGCAGGAGGTAAACGAAGGGGAGGTTAGTTTGCTTGATGGCCTAAAATATGTTCACAACTCTCTGCAGTTTCTTGCTGTATTGGGCAGAGCAGTTCCTGAACCAAGTTGTAATGCATCGGGACAGGATATCTTCTATGATCCATCTGTCAAAGTTAGCCAGAGACCTTGCAGACTTGCCAAATTTCCTCAGGCTTCTGAGAAAGTAGAGTCACTTCCTCCATCCAGACAAGTCCCTGGTGTGGGAATTCAACCTAGTCCTTTAACTCATTGTGACTCTTTGAGCAAACCAGAACCTCGAAGGAAACATCCAATGGATCTTGGTTTAAGTCTCCTTCACTATCATGAACATAATGCACAAAATGTGTTTGCTTTACTCTGCCTGTAATGGCACACAAAGAGGGGCCACTGGTCCAATGTCCCTACCAAGAAGAGAAAGAGAAGCAAAAGAGCATTCCTTCAGAGGCATCGTGTCTGCCCATCTCACTACTTCTGCCAAAGTCAGTACCTCTGGTATTGCATCATAACATAACAATTACAGCACGGAAACAGGCCATTAGGCCCTTCTAGTCCGCACCGAACCAAACACCCCTTTCTAGTCCCACCTCCCTGCACAATGCCCATAACCCTCCATCTTCTTCTCATCCATATACCTGTCCAACCTTTTCTTAAATAATACAATTGACTCCGCCGCCACTATTTCTCCCAGAAGATCATTCCACACGGCTACCACTCTCTGAGTAAAGAAGTTCCCCCTCATGTTACCTCTAAACCTCTGCCCCTTAATTTTTAACTCATGACCTCTTGTTTTAATCTTTCCTCCTCTTAACGGAAATAGTCTATCCACATCCACTCTGTCTATCCCTTTCATAATCTTAAATACTTCTATCAAATCCCCTCTCAACCTTCTACGCTCCACAGAATAAAGACCTAATCTGTCCAATCTCTCCCTATACTCTAGATGCTTAAACCCAGGTAACATTCTGGTAAACCTTCTCTGCACTCTCTCCACTCTGTTTATATCCTTCCTATAATTAGGCGACCAGAACTGCACACAGAACTCCAAATTAGGCCGCACCAACGTCTTATACAATCTCAACATCACCTCCCAACTCCTATATTCCATGCAATGATTGATAAAGGCCAGCATACTAAAAGCCTTCTTCACCACCCTATTCACGTGAGTTTCTACCTTCAGGGAACGATGTACCGTTACTCCTAAATCTTTCTGCTCTTCTGTATTCCTCAATGCTCTCCCATTTACCACGTATGTCCTATTCTGATTCTTCTTACCAAAATGAAGCACCTCACACTTATCAGCATTAAATTCCATCTGCCATTTTTCAGCCCACTTTTCTAAGCAGCCCAAATCCCTCTGCAATCCTTGAAAACCTTCTTCATTATCCATTATTCCACCTATCTTAGTATCGTCTGCATATTTACTAATCCAATTCACCACCCCATCATCTAGATCATTAATGTATATAACGAACAACAATGGGCCCAATACAGATCCTTGAGGCACACCACTAGTCACCGGCCTCCAAACTGACAGACAATTATCCACTACCACTCTCTGGCCTCTCCCTTTCAGCCAATGTTCAATCCATTTGACTATCTTAAAATTTATACCTAAAGACTGCACGTTCCTAACTAACCTTCCATGTGGTACCTTATCGAAGGCCTTACTGAAGTCCATATAGACAACATCCACTGCGCTACCCTCATCCACATTCCTAGTCACCTCTTCAAAATATTCAATCAGATTGGTCAAACATGACCTTCCTCCCACAAATCCATGTTGAGTGCTCCTGATCAGACCCTGTCTATCCAGATGTTTATAAGTACTATCTCTAAGAATTTTCTCCATTAATTTACCTACCACAGACGTCAAACTTACAGGCCGATAGTTGCCAGGCTTCCTCCTGCTATAAGTTAACCATGGAACATTTTATTTATTATGTGTGGCTGAATCTCCAATTCGATTTTTGCTTTTGGGGGCATTCTAGATGCATTCTTGGAATCAACTTCAGCCTCGTCAACAGTGATGATTGAGTTGCCGATTACGTGACTTCCATGAGCTAACCTTGACCCTTGTTCAGAAAGAGGTTCTGCATATAGGGCTGCAGCAGAAGGGACCCAGGCAAGGACAGCCCTTTTGTTCTTCCTCCAAGTACAGTGGAGCAGTAGTAAGCTCTATCAGGGAGCTGAGCATGTTGGAGAATTGGCACAGAAGAAGAGTTGAATAAGTCGTGATCACATTTAATTCATCAAAAGTTTCTTTTTTTTCCTTCCAAATTCCAGGATTTACAATTTTTTTTGGTTGCTTTCAGTGATAGTTAAAGTAGCAGCCAAAGAGTCTGGACCAATAATACTAAGACAAGAGATCAAATCCCACCACTGTAACTGGGAATTTAAAATAATTAAATACACCTGAAATTAATTTTTAAAATGAAGCCAGTATTACGAGCACTAAGTATAAACCCATCAAAGAGTTATAAAGTAAAGAATAATTTACCTGTATGTGACTCCCACCCAATAACATATAAGAAATATCAGAATTTATTGTCATGAACATGTCATGAAATTCTTTGTTTTGCAGCAGTATCACAGTGCAAATTTGCTATAAATTATGCTTGAAAGAAAATAAATAAATCAAAGGGAAAGTGAGGTAGTGTCTGTGGTGCATTGTCCATTCACAAATCGGATGGCAGAGGGGAAGAAGCTATTTCTGTACCATTGTGTGTTCATCTTCAGCCTCCGGCCCCTTTTTCCTGTGGTAGCAGAGCGAAGAGAGCGTGACCTGTGTAGATAAAGGCTGCTTTCTTAAGACCCTGCCTCATATAGATGTCCTTAATGGAGCGAAGGCTTGGGCGCGTGGTGGTATTGGCTGAGTTCACAACTCTGTAGTCTTTTCCTGACCTGTGTATTGGCACCTCCATTCCGGACAGTGATGCAACCAGTCAGAATGCCCATCCAGGGTACACATGTAGAAATTGTCACAAGTCTTTGATTACATCCCAAATGTCCTCAAATTCCTCATGAATATAGTCACTGATGAAACTTCTTCATGGTTGCATCGACATGGAGGCCCCAGGATGGATCTTCAGAGATGTTAGCACAGTGGCATTCGAAGTTCTTACCTCTTTCCACTGCTGACCCCTTGATGAGACTGGTTTGTGTCCTCCTGTTTTCCCCTTCCTGAGGTTCAAATTCATTTCCTTAGTTTTGCAAACTTTGAGTGCAAGGTTGCTGCTGTGACACCACTCAACCAACTGATCTATCTCTGTACATTTCCTCAATGCCGCTATGATTCTGCTGATCATTGTGGTGTCATCAGCAAATTTGTAGATGGCATTTGAATTGTGCTTATCCAGACAGCCATGGGCGTCAAACGAGTGCAGCAGTGGTCTAAGCATGCATCCTTAAGGTGCCCCTGTGTTGAGGGTCAGTAAGGAGGAGACATGGTTTCATACTGACTGTGGTCTTCCGATGAGGAAGTCAAGATTCCAGAGGGACAGAGGCCCAGACTTTGAAACTTTCTGATTAGTCTTTGGCTTGGCTTCGCGGACGAAGATTTATGGAGGGGGTAAAAAGTCCACGTCAGCTGCAGGCTCGTTTGTGGCTGACAAGTCCGATGCGGGACAGGCAGACACGATTGCAGCGGTTGCAAGGGAAAATTGGTTGGTTGGGGTTGGGTGTTGGGTTTTTCCTCCTTTGCCTTTTGTCAGTGAGGTGGGCTCTGCGGTCTTCTTCAAAGGAGGTTGCTGCCCGCCAAACTGTGAGGCGCCAAGATGCACGGTTTGAGGCGTTATCAGCCCACTGGCGGTGGTCAATGTGGCAGGCACCAAGAGATTTCTTTAGGCAGTCCTTGTACCTTTTCTTTGGTGCACCTCTGTCACGGTGGCCAGTGGAGAGCTCGCCATATAACACGATCTTGGGAAGGCGATGGTCCTCCATTCTGGAGACGTGACCCATCCAGCGCAGCTGGATCTTCAGCAGCGTGGACTCGATGCTGTCGACCTCTGCCATCTCGAGTACTTCGACGTTAGGGGTGTAAGCGCTCCAATGGATGTTGAGGATGGAGCGGAGACAACGCTGGTGGAAGCGTTCTAGGAGCCGTAGGTGGTGCCGGTAGAGGACCCATGATTCGGAGCCGAACAGGAGTGTGGGTATGACAACGGCTCTGTATACGCTTATCTTTGTGAGGTTTTTCAGTTGGTTGTTTTTCCAGACTCTTTTGTGTAGTTTTCCAAAGGCGCTATTTGGCTTGGCGAGTCTGTTGTCTATCTCATTGTCGATCCTTGCATCTGATGAAATGGTGCAGCCGAGATAGGTAAACTGGTTGACCGTTTTGAGTTTTGTGTGCCCGATGGAGATGTGGGGGGGCTGGTAGTCATGGTGGGGAGCTGGCTGATGGAGGACCTCAGTTTTCTTCAGGCTGACTTCCAGGCCAAACATTTTGGCAGTTTCCGCAAAGCAGGACGTCAAGCGCTGAAGAGCTGGCTCTGAATGGGCAACTAAAGCGGCATCATCTGCAAAGAGTAGTTCACGGACAAGTTTCTCTTGTGTCTTGGTGTGAGCTTGCAGGCGCCTCAGATTTAAGAGACTGCCATCCGTGCGGTACCGGATGTAAACAGCGTCTTCATTGTTGGGGTCTTTCATGGCTTGGTTCAGCATCATGCTGAAGAAGATTGAAAAGAGGGTTGGTGCGAGAACACAGCCTTGCTTCACGCCATTGTTAATGGAGAAGGTACTGAGGGTATAATGGTGTAGAAAGTTGAGCTGTAGACGATGAAAAGTAATCTGATGTATGATTTGCTATTTGCCTAGGTGATCCAGGGCTAAGTGGAGAGCAAGTGAGATTGCTTCTGCTGGGGAGTTGAATCTAATATAGTTGAATCTTCACTGCCTCCTCAATGTAGGGCATGGACTTATTGAGGTGTGACCTGTTTTGTAATGCAGGAAGAGTAGTAGACAATTTGTACACAGTATGATCCCACATACAGCATAATGAAAGTGACTGGATAACTTGAGACACTTTTTACTTTACCTACACAATAAATATTGGTCATCTCTATCGTAAAGAGCCATGTGGCCTGGTTTATGTTATGTTTACTATTGCAGGCAGAATCATGACAAAGGCAACCCTTCAATTTCTCCACTGTTAGGGCAGTTGGTAAGATATCCTTGACCCTAGAAAGATTAGGGATTTGTGGGTATTTGAGAAAAGAAACAAAGGAGAAGATGAGGCTTGAGACAAATCAACCATGATCACATTGAATGTCAGGGCAGGTTTAAGGGGAGGTTTAATCTGCTGCTATATTTTTAATGTACCTTTTCTCCGGGCTTGGCAATAAAATAGAGAAATACACCACTCCCCCTTTATCAATGAAGCTGTAGGATTTTTAGACATGTGTTGGTGAAGTCCTGATATAATGCCCCAGAAAGTCCTTTTCAAAAGTCCTCTTCAAACCTACAACTGCACAAAAGATGGAATCCTTGAAAGTAACATTCAAAATCCTCTGCAAAAACTATTTTGCTCCCAACCTGCTGATCACAGTTAGAAGAGAGTATTTGGTCAACTTGTCTTCCTAATGAGGAATCACTTGCAACTTCAAAACAATCCTCTGGCAGCTGTTCCCATTGCTGCATTCAACTCCTTCACCAAGCCTTTAACAAAATGTGAACTTGCTCTTGGATTCCATCTTGATCATTTTGCAGTCTCCTCAGTACCTCACATCTAGACAAACCCAGTTCTACTATCTCTTCCACTGTGTGGTCTTTTCTAGCCTCACATTCCAAAGAGGCACATGTGTGTCCACAGTCATGCACACAGATGAGGTTCTGAGTGAGGTCAGGGGGTTGTGGGGACTGCACCCACAATGATCTGAAATTTACATTCTTTGCAGAGACTTCCACAGAAAGCTAGGAACATTGGATTGATCTCTGTTAATCATCTTTAATATATAGATCAAAAAACAAATTTCTAGAAAAACTTAGCAGGTTAGGCAGTGCCTCTGACTGGAATCTGCCAATCAACTCCACCTCATGTGGATCCACCTATCATTTTCAGGTTTTGCTCAACCACTCCCCCTCACCTTTTTATGCTGGCTATCTTTCAGTCCAGAGGATGGGGTTTAATCCAAAACATTAACTGTCTGGGTAAAAGCAGTAAAGTGATAAGTGGGTACAAGTAAGGGGAAGTTCATGGACAGATTTCAGCCATTAGTGTGTTTTTTTGTTCTAGATTCCATCATGTCCAGTATCTTGTGTGTCTCAATTAATGAATGGGAAACTTGAAATTACAAGTGCCTTCTGTGTCTGAAATGGAAACCCTTTCAGGTGTTGAGAAAATCAATGAAGCCTGCTTGCTCAGGTTGATGTTGGAGATAGTGTGAAACTTGTTATTAGAATAAAGATGAATGTGCAATTTCAATTGTTTATACAAGTGAGATTTTACCTTAAAGATTAGAACCTCTTGCAGCTAGTGCTACTCAAGTCATGAAGAGGTGATCTGGTTCCTAACCATACATCACAGCTCAGTGCATTGTCTGAGACAATCATGAATGATGCACCATTCAGCTTGTAGTACTGAAGGGTAGTGGAGAGAGAGAGAGAGTCAGCAGTTACATTAAAATTACTGTAATCTCTTAACTTCGAGTAGAGCTATTCACCCCAGAAGAAAGAATTCTGGGCTTTATTTTTCACTTAAAATCCTTCCTCAGGAATTCTGTAGTACAAGCAAGAATTCAATTACTGGTCCATTGTAAGTACCAGGGGAATACTGATCCTACAAAGCCTTTCCTCATTCTATTCTCTGCAAACTTGTAAACTTAATTTGCACCATTTGTCTCTCATCCATCTCCTCTGTGCTTGCTTGCTTATTTAAGTTCCCATTAAACAATATCATATTAATTTAAAATCAGTCCATGGTCTCAATCCCCTCTACCTCAGTAATCACATTAAACTCCATAACCCTAGAACATAAAACATTACAGGCACAGTGCAGATCCTTTTCATCTCAATGTGGTTCCAACCCATATATTCCAACCAACAAAAGTATTAAACCCATCTTACCTCGTAACCTTCCATTTTTCTTTCATCCATGTGCCTGCCTAAGAGTCTTTTAAATGCCTCTAATGTTTCAGCCTTTACCATTATCCCTGGCAAGGCATTCTACACACCCACAACTCTGTGTAAAATACTTACCCTGAGGTCTCCCCTGAACTTTCCTCCCTTCACTTCATAGAGATGTTCCCTAGGGTTTGCTATTCCTGCCCTGGGAAAAAGATGCTGGGTGTCCACCTTTTCTATGTCTCTCAGAAACTTTTAGACCTCTATTAAGTCTATTAAGTATCCTCTCATCCTTCTATGCTCAAAAGAGAAAAGCCCCAGCTCAGCAAATCTTGCCTGATAAGACTTGTTTCCAAATCCAGGTAAAATCCTGGTAAATCTCCTCTGCACCCTCCCCATAGCTTCCACATTCTTTCTATAATGAGGTGACCAGAAGTGAACACAATTCTCCAAGTGTGGTCTTACCAGAAATGTAGATTTCCAACATGACTTCTCGATTCTTGAACTCAATCCCATTATTAATGAAGCCCAACATCCCATAGACCTTCTTAACTATCCTATCAATCTGCGAGGCAACCTTGAGATGTATGGATTTGGATCCCCAAGGTCCCTCTGTTCCTCCACACTGTTAAGCATCCAACCATTATTCCTATACTCAGCTTTCTGGTTTGACCTTCAAAAATGCATCACCTCATACATCCAGATTGAACTCCATCTGCCACTTTTCTGCCCAACTCTTCATTCTGTCTATATTATTTTGTAACCAACGACAACCTTCACCACTATCCACATCTCCAACCTTCATGTCATCCACAACTTATTGACCCATCCTTTCGCTTCTTCATCTAGGTCATTTATAAAAATCACAAAGAACAGGGGTCTCAGAACAGATCCCTGTGGAACTCCATGTCACTGACCTTCAGGCAGAATACTTTCCTTCTACTACTACTCTCTGCTTTCTATGTGAAAGCCAATTTTTAATCCACACAGCCAAGGTTTCATGGATCCCACTCCTCATGACTTTTTGAATGAATTTCTCATGGGGGGCCTTGTCAAATGCCTTACTAAAATCCATATAGACCACATCCACCACCTTACCTTCATCAATTTCTTTTGATTCAATTAGACTCGTAAGGCATGACCTTCCCTTCACAAAGCCATGCTGAGTATCCTTCAGTAGACTGGATTCTCCAAATGCTCATAGATCCTATCCTTAAGAATCCCCTCCAATAGTTTGCACACTGCTGACATAAAACTCGCCAAACTATAATTCCCAGGATTCTCGCTATTTCCTTTTTTTTAAACAAGGGGACTATATTTGCCATTCTCCAATCCTCCGGCACCTCCCCATGGACAAGGAGGTCTCAAACATCAACCCAACTCAAATCCTCTGAGATCTCTCCAATTCCTTGATTCTGGTTTCAGCCTCTACCACTATCCATGGCAAGGTATTCTACACACCCACAACTCTGTGTAAAATACTTACCTTGAGGTCTCCCCTGAACTTTCCTCCCTTCACTTCGTAGAGATGTTCCCTAGTGTTTGCTATTCCTGCCCTGGGAAAAAGATGCTGGGTGTCTATCTTTTCTATGTCTCTCAGAAACTTGTAGGCCTCTATTAAGTCTCCTCTCATCCTTCTATGTTCCTGGATTTGAGCACCCCATCATTCTTGGCAGAGCCTTCAACACCAAAACATCCCTCCTAAAGCTTTTGTGCTTCCCTATTTTTCCCTCTCCTTAACTCCCACCCTTTTTCCCAAATGTTTGCAACAGCAAATTCTGACTGTTAATGTATCTGAGAAGCAGTATATTTTGAGATGTTTTAGATGCTATATAAATTCAAGTTAATGTTGCTGACTTGAAACATTATATACTAGTTCAGTTTAAAATGAAACAATCTCAAACATTAAGTTTAAGCTGGATAAATACTATGCCTAGACTGAAGGAACCTTTTCAAGGACCAATAACCAGCATTTCATTCCACTAATATTTTTATATAATATTACATGTCCAAAGGAAAGAATAAAATAATCAATTTCCATCTGTTCTCTTTCCCTAAGCACCCAGCAAACATTCAAGGGCAGAATCTATCTCACACATGATTGGCAGCAAATCAACTTTAACACTGAACCAATCAGGAGTACAAGGAGCGAGGTCAGCACAGTGGGGTATCACTTCCAAATGAAAGTCACGGCTGATCTCCATTCTCTACCAAATCTCCTTCAACTCAAGCAAACTTCTCCAAATAAAGAAAAAAGCAAGGTGCAAACAATGATTTGAGGCATTGTTTAAGAAGTCAACATTATTTCATTATCCTTATATAATATGGAGTATGATACAGTGAACAATTCCCTCACCTTTACATTCACTAATAGTTAATTGTTTTATTTTAAAGTGGAAATGGCTGGAATGTTGGTGTTATTAGTTTTGATGAGTGTACTTTTTTACCTAATTGCAGTCCAAAATTTGAAGGCTTAGAAGGCCATGGACATGCATTTAAGGCAAAAGGAAGAAAATTTAAAGAGGATAATCAGGGCAATTTATTTCTACACAGGAAGAGGTAAATTCCTGGAATGGGCTGCCAGGGTTAGTGGTGGAAGCAGGTATGGTAGTAACAATGAAGAGGCTTCAAGGTAGACATAGGAATATGCAGGGAATGGAGAGACATTAATCATGTGCAAGCAGAAGAGATTTCATTAAATTTGGATACCTTGTTCAGTGCAGACCATGTGGACTAAAGGGCCTGTTTCTGTGTTGTACAAGTCTTTAATTCTACGGCACAACTCTGATAGCAATCGAAGGAGTAAGTCCAATGGCTTCAACCTACACAGGTGCAGTTAAAGATTTGCATTTATAAATCGCTTTTTCCATTTCTTCAGGTCATCCTAAATCAACCTGCAGTGACCTTTTGACCTGTAATCAGTTGTATGTGAGAAATGTGGTGGCAGCAAGGTCCCTCACAAAATAACATAGCAATGAACACACAAGATTGGTGGGTAGTAGGGGGGAAATATTGCCCAGTACACCTGAGACAAATATGCCAAATGGTGTTGTGGGACCTCCTCTGGACACCTAGGACAGTATATGAAGGCCTGCTTTAACATCCCATGCAATGACAGCATTCATATGGTACTGCACTGATAATGAACTCATAGTTATGGAGTCATAGAATTGTACAGACATGAAAATGGACTCTTCTACACCAATCCCATATTCCTGCTTTGTCCTCTATGACTTGGCTAGTCGACTGCCTGCCTAAATGTCTTTTAAACACAGTGATTATATTTGATTTTACCACCTCTTCTGGCAGTGAGTTCCAGAAGTCAGCATCTCTGCTTAAAAATTGTCCCTCCCTTTAAAACTCCTTCCTCTCTCTCCTTTTGCCCTCCTGGTTTTGATACACTGATCATGTGAAAAAGGTTTTGACTATCTATGCCTTTCATATTCTTATATCCCTCTATCAGGTGACCTCTCTGCTCCAAAGAAAACAAACCTAGCTTAACCACTCACCTCCCACATCAAATGTTCTGCAATCCAGGAAACAACCTGGTGAATCTCCTGAGATCTCTCCAGTGCACCACATCCCTGCTTTCATAAGGCAAACAGAAACCCACACAATACTCAAATCTCAATTGTATGCCAAGGATTCATCTGACTCCAGAACAAACCTAAGGACTGAGCGACAGGATAATCACTGTGTGCCTGTCCTATTACACACAATCGTCTTTTGCACAAAAGAATTCTGGCCTGCTGTTCACTGCCTGTTTCACGGGTCTCAGCCAGCATGGAAGAATTTCTAGGCTTGTTTGTCTGTAGGTTCAATTAATTTATTTCAGTCTGAAGTCCTTTGCAAATTCAAAGGTTGTGATGAATTGCAAGGTACGAACAGAAAATATATTGTTTTCCTGCATGGAATATTTCATTATGCATGTCATATAAACAACAACTTACCTTGTAGTAATGCGTCCCAAAGTGCCTCATTAACAAATATTAACACTGAGCCACTTAAAAAGATTGCCCAAAAGATTGGTTAGAGACATAAAGGAAAGAGCTGTGATCTCCTGTGGTCCAGAGACTTTTGTTGCTCATTAGGGTTTTAACAAAATGACTTCCTGGAGTAAAGAGAGAGGCAGATGCTTAGGGAGGGGATACAGGAACATGAGGGGCCCTGGCAGCTGAGGGCACACCCGCTGCTGGTGGGGTAATAGAAAGCAGGAATGCACAGGCAGCCAGGAGAACAGGAATCACAGGAGGATTGTAGACCTGTAGCAGGTTATAACAAGCTGGAAGGTTGAAGACACCGAGCAAATTCAGTGCATTATTGAGTAAATTTACATCAAGGTGTTGCCATATTGGCAATCAAAGGTTCCTTCAATGGGCCTGCAGATATTAGAACCTCCAGTCTGATCCAGAGAGCAGATCGTCATGCAGAGGGGGGAGAGGCAATACGTGGTCTGCTTCTGAAGTCGGTTAAATAGTCAATGCATTTCATTATCTATAATGATAAATTTTAATTTAATAAAGAAGGGGATTTTAAAAAATGTAAAAGGATTGAAAGTGGAAACAAATTGAGGGGTAGAATGAAAACAAATTGAAGAGATGTTTTGTTACCCACCCTCACCCCCTTCCCCCTTCCCCCAATGTTTGGCCCATTAGGAATGCTGTCTCTTACACCCAGCGCCTGTCACTGCTCCCCATCATGTGTTGGGTAATTAAACCCTGACTGATTTATTGACTGACAGCAACAAATCCCAACCAGCTTTTTTATGACATTCATACTTCCCTGGGCTAAATTTACTCTATTAACAGACTCTCTCTTCCTCTTGCAATATGTTGGCAATGGCTGATTATTTTTTCCCCAAGCAAGGGGAGGCATTTGGCAAAAAATTCATGCATGGGAAAGGAAGGAAGGGGAGGGGGGTGAGGGACATTTTGAAAACAAAGAGAAAATGCAAAGTACAGAGATAAAATGCAATCCAATAATATATTATTGCCCTGATATTCATATAACCACGTTATATACTTGGAAGTGCTTTCAAGGAAAAACAAGAAATGCTTGGAGCTAATATTACACATAGTTCCAATTTTACCTCAGGGAAAGTGGATTTATTAAAAGTCAAGACTGAAGCGGCATGACAGGTGCCAATATTCTCCACCCCGACAGATGTCTGAGCTTTTGAATGCCATTTCCTTGTCACAAATCCCTAGATGGAGTTGCTCCATCAACCATTTGTCTCTCTCTCTCTCTCTCTCTCTCTCTCTCTCACACACACACACACACACACACACACACACACACACACACACAGGAATACACACACACACACACACACACACACACACACACGCACACACACACACACACGCACACACACACACACAAACACACTGGAACACACAGCTAGATCACACATGCCCATCTTTTGCCTCCAAGCTGTGATGCATGTTTGATGTTCAAGAATTCTCACAGTGAAGTTTGTCATAAAAATGTCCATTATTTATACTGAGAGGGTAGCTTTTAAGAGCACAAATATGCACTAAACAATAGCAACAGGTCCATTCCAAATCTTTCCCCACCCAAATAAAAGAAAAAAAGGATATTTTAATTCGTCATGAGAACACGTAAAACCGACCCCTCCACCTCTTTCCCCACCCTACTCCCAGATACGTAGAAACAATAAGATAGTTCTACAGTTTAATAATGGGGGAACATTGTCCTAATGTTTGAACCCAAAATGACAGCTCCTACCTTGTGTAACCAATTCTCAGGAGTTAGGTCTTCCTAACTGAAGACCTGAGTATTAACTGCTTTACACAAGGTGGACTGTGTAAATAAGTTTTGGACAAAGAGAGAGTGTAGGGGGTGGAGGAAGAAAGGGAGCCTTTGCAAAAGAGGCTCCCCCATTTGAAAAGAAAAAGGACATGGGCCCACCTGAGCAGGAAAGATAGCACTTCAGGTGTAATGTGTGGGATGTTTATTTCTCTTCCCCACACAATTCTATTCAGGTTGACAATAGTGCGGGCAGAATGTTGCTCAGCAGCTGCAAGGAATGAAAAAAAGGGCCTCACAAACAAGAGCTGACGAGAAGTGACAGTTCTGCATCTCACTGGCATTGACAGCTGACAGATGGATCACACACACACACACACACTCTCTCTCTCTCTCTCTTTCTCTCTCTCTCTCTCTCTCTCTCTCTCTCTCTCTCTCTCTCTCTCAAATAGATACATTTACATTTTTTAAAAGCCCACGATGCCCCATGATGATAGATCTCTGTTCACAGGGGCCAGATTTGATGGAGTACTGCTTAGAATAATAAACCCTTGTCGATTCTTTCTGATGCCAATTTAGCTTCTGTGGCCTAATTTCCTTTCCTGTATTCTCTGAGAACTGGTAACTCTCTCTTTTTCTCGCTCTCCCTCCTACCTAGTAATACACGAGGACACATTAGGACTGCAGAGAACATCCCATATACAAACCAGTCAGCTCATGTTTTTGTTTATTTGCTCAGGTCCTGTTGAAACAATGGCAGATGCAAAATGCCCACAATTTTAAATAAAAATCTACATTTTTTTAATTAGAAAATAGAACAGATATTAAAAGCTGCTTGCCAGATGGATTTAGAGTGACAGTCGGTTCATCTACAAAATATACACCACAAAAACAAAGCTGTCAGTGTTCCCTGCCTCAACTTACTGGAGATAATCATGGATTAATTGTGAAGGTATAAAAAAGGACACTTTTTTTAATCAAAGCTCTTGCCTCAAGCAAGTCTCACAGACGTTGCCGATTTGGAATTTTGTTCTTTCAGCGTTACATCCACTGCCATCAGAAATTGTCCCAATCATGTCTTGAGGCAAGCCCCGAGGAGGTAGACAATTACTATAGTGCACTTATAACACAGTGGTCACTGATGTGTGGACTGTGGGATGCAGTGGGTGGGAGTTCGTTCGAGAGAGTGCAGCGGACACTCATTTACTCTTCCCTCATCCTTAATGTACAAATCCACCAGATATTCTGTGAGAGGAAGGAATCCCTACAGATCACCACAAGTATCAAGCATGTTGTAAATGGATCTTTTCCTTCTGGTTGCTTTGTTTGGACAGCAATTATTCATTAAAT
Source organism: Narcine bancroftii (assembly GCF_036971445.1). Classification (NCBI taxonomy): domain Eukaryota; kingdom Metazoa; phylum Chordata; class Chondrichthyes; order Torpediniformes; family Narcinidae; genus Narcine; species Narcine bancroftii. Next base: position 248,315,555 of record NC_091470.1, on the reverse strand, counting down.
TGTTTGTAAAAACAATAACTCTTTAACATTGTAAGTAGCCTCCCAATTATGAAATGACTTGTAATGACTGCTACCCTGATAAGAAGTGTCCAATGCAGGGTCTTGACCTGAAAAGCTGGCTAACTTTTCTCTTGCTTCTTGATCTGTTAATTTCCTCCAGTAGTTTCTCTTTGCTCTAGATTCCAGCGTCTGTAGTCATTGTGCCTCATTAATAAGTAAGAATCTAATTTTATCAGTTTGCAATGTGCTTTAATAGAGTTTAATAGATTATTTATTTATATAAACACACACACACACACACACACACACGCGCGCGCGCACACACACGCACACACACGCACACACACACACACGCGCGCGCGCGCACACACACGCACACACACACACACACACACACACACACACACACATACACACACACAGTGCATATATATCTGTTGACTGTCATCCAATTGGGTTATAATAGAGTTCATTCAGAAATCACAATCGGACAACGCGAGAATGAGACATCACAGACGTAACTGGATGTACGCAACAACAACTTCCCACACGCAACACATGTAGCTCAAAGGCCTATGGATGCATGAAGGTAGACTGTACTGTACTGGTACTTTCTATCCATCATCAATGAGGTTGTTCAATCTCACTATGAGGAACACAATGAGGAAGTTGAGAACAGTGATGTGGATGATCCTGATCCTCCCTGTCAAATTGTGTGTTAATTTGGTTAATAAAATGTTTACTTAAAATTTTAAAAAATGAAATAAAAAATTAAACAGTTTAATTTATCATACGCTCAGTATCCCATATGTATATACAACAATATGGTGATCACACAACATCCAAATCGCTAATGCCCAGTTTTGCAGGACGTATCGTGGACACTAAGCAGCGCAACCTCTGTGTGTGTGTGTGTGTGTGTGTGTGTGTGTGTGTGTGTGTGTGTGTGTGTGTTGTGTGTGTGTGTGTGTGTGTGTGTGTGTGTGAGTGAGCATGTGTGTGTGTATGTCTGTGTCTGTGTGTGTGTGTCTGTGTCTGTGTGTGAGTGAGCATGTGTGTGTGTGTGATCAAGCATGTGTGTGCGTGTGTGTGTGTGTGTGTGTGTGTGTGTGTGTGTGTGTGTGTCTGAGTGTATTTATGTATTTTTTTAACAAAAATGCATGCTTCTGTTTTCTTTTCTTTTCCTCTCTTTGCTTTTCTTTCTCACTCACCCTTAGCATTCATTCCCTCCAGTACCAAAACCTTACTGGTGTACTGTGTACCATCTAAAAGATCCCCTCACCCTGGCTATGAACTCCCAAATGTGCAACCTCTAATGCAAGCACAAGGACTGCAGACAGATGGGAGCACAACTCCAGGTTTCCTCCAAGTCACACACCATCCAAACTTGAAAATATATTGCTTGTTCTTTGATATTGGATCTAAATCTTGGAACTCCCAATGCATTTGTTAGCAGCAGTTCAAGCAGTTGGATCATCAACACCTTCTCAGGGCTATCAGATATGGGCAGTTAAATCCTAACCATACTTATGATGCCTGCATCTCACAAACAAAATCTTTCTGATTGCCTCCTTTTTAAGGAGTTGAACTGCTCACCCTGTTGTTCACCCAGGTCTCAGAAACCTTCTTTCCCTCACTGCATTTTCACCATCTAATGACACAAGAACATAAAAACACAAACTATATATGCAGAAATAAGCCATTCCGTCTCCAACAGGCACTTAGATTATGATGTCACTTCCCTGCCCTAAACCCACATCCTTTAATTCTCATAAATAACCCTCTACTTTTAGAAAATTTCAAAGATTCAGAACCCTCTGGCTACAGAATATCTTCTCATCTTCATCCTGAGTGGCCAATCCCTTGTTTTGACATTGTGATCCCTGGTTTCAAGCACCTCAGGCAGGAGAACGATCAACTTGGCATCTCTTCGGGGAAGCACCCCTCCCCCCAAAATCTGGAGGTTTCAATGAGATCAACAGTCTTTTATAATCAATCTTATATGCTTTTGATGCCATTCATTAAAACGTAGAGGTATGGTTGTCATACTAAGTGATTTTCCTGCCTTGCGGATGTCTGTAAAAACAGGACCTGTTCATGACTTGCAGATAGCCTATACTGAAGAAGTTCAATGTCTTCCTGTTAAAACAGCCAGCTTGATTAATACCCCTTCCACCACCTTAAAGATTAATTCCTTTCTTCACAAGCACACTGTGGACTATTTTCAATAGACACTGTTGTCACTCACCTACTCCAAAACCTATGACCTCTACCACCAAGAAGAACAGGATGGCAGATGCATGGAACACCAATCCCTGCAATTTTCTCTCCAAGTAAAACAATATTCCAAAGAAATCTTGAGTAAACAATGAGAAGCTGGTTGGACTCAACAGGTCAGGTAGCATCCATGGAGAACAAGTTGACAGTCAACATTTTGGGTCAGGATGCTTTCTCGAGTCACATCATCCTGACTTCCTTCAACTTTCCTAGGTCTAAATTTCAAAATTCTCTATCCAACGTCACAAAGACAGCATCCCTCAGGGACACTGAGGAATAAATTATAGATGTAGGCCAAAAAGTGAATGAATGCATGTCATGCTCTGGTGTTCTGACCCAGGAAATCATTACCTGCTGTCTTAGGTGCAGGAAGGTGTAATGGTTAAGTTACTGGCTTGCTGCTCTAAAATCATGAGCTTAAACTCACGAAGATGGCATAATGAAAAGGAATGAAGGGAAACAAACAGAAGTCTCATGGAACATATGGAGATTAATGAGGAGGAGGTGCTTGCTGCCTTACAACAAATAAAGTTAGATAAATCCCCTGGGCCAGATATGATATTCCCTTAGACCTTGAGGGAGACTAGTGTAGAAATTTCAGGGCTCTGGCAGATATATTCAAAATGTCTTTAGCCATGGGTGAGGTGCCAGAGGATTGGAGGGTAGCTCAGGTTGTCCCGTTGTTTAAAAAAGGCTCCAAAATTAAATCAGGCAATTATAGGCTGGTGACCCTGATGTCAGTAGTAGATAAATTTTTGAAAGGAGTTCTGAGAGATTGTAAATATAGGTATTTGGACAGCCATAGTCTGATTAAGGACAGTCAGCATGGCTTTGTGCATGGTAGGTGATGTTTAACAAATCATAGAGTTTTTTGAGGAGTTTACCAAAAGATAGATGAAGGAAAGGCTGTGAATGTTTTCTACATGGACTTTAGTAAAGCCTTTGACAAGGTCCCACATAGGAGATTAGTTCAAATGATTAAGACACTAGGTACCCATGGAGAGGTTGTAAACTGGATTTGATATTGGCTGAGTGGGAGAAAACAGAAAGTGGTAGTGGATGGTTGCTTCTCAGACTGGAGGCCTGTGACTAGTGGTGTCCCTCAGGGATCTGTGTTGGGATTATTGTTGTTTGTTGTCTACATCAATAATCGAAATGATAATGTGGTAAATTGGATCAGCAAGTTTGCTGATGACACAAAGATAGGAGGTGTAGTGGACAGTGAGGAAGATTTTCAAAGCTTGCAGAGGGATCTGGGTCAACTGGGAGAATGGGCTAAAAAAATGGCAGCAGGAGTTTAATGAAGAAAAGTGTGACATGATGCATCTTTGAAGGGAAAACCAAGGTAGGACATACAGTGTAAATGGTAGGGTACTGAGGAGTGCAGAGGAGCAAAGAGAATACAGATACAATGTTCCTTGAAGGTGGTGTCACAGGTGGACAGAGTTGTAAAGAAATCTTTTGGCATCTTAGCCTTTATAAATCAAACTATTGAGTTTAGGAGTTGGGATGTTATGTTGAAGTTATTTAAGACATTGATTGAGGCCAAATTTGGAGTATTGCATGCAGTTCTAGTTGCCTAACTACAGGAAGGATATCAATAAGATAGAAAGAGTGCAGAGAAGATTTACTAGGATGTTGCTGGGTCTTCAGGAGTTGAATTACAGGGAAATATTAAATAGGTTAGGGCTTTATTCGTTGGAGAGTAGAAGAATGAAGGGAAATTTAACAGAGCTACAAGGAGAATCAATGCGAGGAGGCTTTTTCCACTGAGAATGGGGGAGATAAATATGAGAGGTCATAGTTTTAAGTTGAAAGGGGAAAAGTCTAGGGGAACATTAAGGAAAAGTTCTTCACTCAGAGAGCGGTGGGAGTGTGGAATAGACTCCCATCTGAGGTGGTGAATTCAGGCTCTATCTTAAGAATAGATTGGACAGGCACATGGATGGGATAGGTCTGGAGGGTTATGGAGTGAGAGCACGTTAATGAGACTAGCAAAATAGTAGTCAGCACAGATGAGAAGGGCTGAATGGCCTGTGTTCTGTGCCGTAGTGCTCTAAATTGTTCCTTAACAATTTCAGATAATAATCCATGTGCATGTCTAAAAATTATTTCCATAAAAGGGACTATCAACCTGCTAGAAAAAAAAGTATCTCGTTTCCACATTCCCCTAAGAGCATTGTGTAACTCCAGACTCAATAATGTGGTTGACTCAGTGTCCAGTGATCCTTTCAATTCAAGGACAATTATCTTGAAAGGTGAACACATTTTTTTTTTAAATACAGTGGTTTTGGTCAACCTGGCCTCTTTTTGTCAGCTTTCCCTGACAGAAGCAAAGTTAAAAAAGATTAATCTGCTTAAACTGGAACAGCTCAGCCGGCTGTCAAATGTTTATGCTTTCAGCTGCTTCATTGATGGATTTTATTCCAGGCTCCATACTATGTAACATTTTATATTTCATTACATCATAGAAGGAGGCCATACAGCCCATCAAGTCCATGCCAGCTCTCACAGCAATCCAATCAGTCCCAGATTCTTGCTTATTCTCCTGTACCTTATTCTCTCTCACATGCCCATTAACTTCCAACCTAGACACTGGTGGTACCCCTGCCAAGAAACGTACCAACCAGCATGACTTTAGGATATGGGAGAAAACCAAAATACTTGGACCAAACTTAGGAAGTCACAGAGTGAATGTGCAAACTCTACACAGCCAGCACCCATGGTTGAAATTGAATGTGGGTCTCCGACTCTGTAAATGATCGGACTTTAGAGGAAGAGGAGACATCCATAAATGATTCACAAGGATGTTAAAAGTGCTGGACGGCTTGAGATTGAATAGGCTGGAACTCTTTTCCCTGGAACATAGAGTCACAGGTAAGATGGATAGTCACAGTTTTTTCCTAAGGTAGAGCAACGTGAGGCCCCTTTTACACAGCCATCCCATTTAATTGGAGTGTGAACGACGACCTATGTTTAAAGCCAGCTCGGGTCATTCACACTGAACCAAGAAAAGCCAGTCAGTGCGACCTTCTACATAGGAACCCAGCATCCCGGTGCAAATGCGAGTTGGACCTGCAGCATTACAGCATCAGCATCCAGGGAAGGCGGTCAAACCTTTTACACAGGAGCTGACATGAAACACATTGACTCTGATACTGCCTACCTTGGCATGTAATTATCGGGATGAAAATGACCCACCATCCCGCGTTCATCTCATTCACACAGATAAGTGAAGCAGTTAAAAGGTTGTTAATTTCTGTCTTTTAAGGGCAGCTTAAGAGGGCCAATAGATTAAGGTGAGGTGGGGGGGGTGGTGTTAAATAGGGACCCAAGGGGAAACTTTCTCACAAGATAGTAATGCATATATGGCATGCGCTGCCGGAGAAAGTGGTAGAGAGGGTTACAATTGCAACATTTAGAATGCATTTAAGTAGGTACATGGATAGGAAAGGAGTAGAGGGATATGAGCCAACACAACCAAAAGGCTCACTTGGAGAAATGCTAGAGGAACTCAGCCGGTCTCACAGTGTCCACATCAGGTAAAGATATATTTTGGATGTTGTGTGCCAGAGCCCTTATTCAAGGAATGAGTGAAGAGACAGCATTTTAATTAAAGGCCAAGGAAAGAAAGGTAAAGAATAGGAAGGAGAGGAGCAGAGGCCAACAGACAAAAGGTGTTAATTGGATAAGAGGACAGGTGATTTTGGCTCTGTGAAGAGAGAGAGAGAAAAGGGGAGTGAGGGAGAGAGAGAGAGAACAAAGAGACAGAGAGATAGGGCTAGAGGAAAGGAAACAGGGGAAGAATAAGAGGGGAGTGAATTTAACAAAAACCGAGGAAGATGCTCCACTTGCTGCCTCCTCCCTCACCACCATTGAATGCTCCAAACCGTCCTTCCAAGGGACGCAACTCTTCACTTGTGAATCTGTAGGGGTCTACTGTATCCTGTGCTCTCATTGTGGTCTCTACATCAGAGAGATTGGGTGCAGATTTGGAGATCGCTTTGTTGAGCACTGCCAGTCTGTCCACCCCAATAGCATGGATTTCCCAGAAACTACCTATTACAATTCTCCGCCCCATTCCCTTGCTGACGTGTCTGCCCATGGACTCATGCAGTGCCAAACTGACCCCATCTGAAAATTGGAGGAACAACACCTTTTCTTTCGTCTGGGCACCCTCCAACCAGATGGCATTTACATTGACTTCTCCTGTTTCCGTTAAAACCTTCACCCCCATCACTATCTTTTTCGCCGGTCTCCTTTCCGCTAGCTCGTGCACTCTCTCTCTCTTCCCTTTTTCCTCTCTTCTTTCAGATTTCAGATTTATTGTCAAAGTACATACGTGAGATCTTTTTTTTCTGCAGGCGAGGCAGAATTACCACTAATGGTAGTGTATAAAAAACTGTACACAACGTACACATGTAAAAAATAGATAACAAATGTAAACAAACTGACTGCACAATATAGAGAGAATAAAAATAAAAAATAAAGTGCTAAAGTCGAGTCCTTTAGTGAGTCCCTGATTGAGTTTATTGTTGTGGAGTCTGACGGTGGAGGGGTAGCATCTGTTCCTGAACCTGGTGGTGAGAGTCTTGTGGCACCTATACCTCTTTCCTGATGGCATTAGAGAGAAAAGAGCGTGCTGGGTGGTGTAGATCCTTGATGATTGCTGCTGGTCTCTGACGGCAGTGTTCCCTGTAGATGTTCTCGATAGAGGGCAGTGTTTTGCATGTGATGTCCTGGGCTGTATCCACTACCTTTTGGAGGGCTTTACGCCTAGGAGTATTGGTGTTCCCATACCAGATCATGATGCAGCTTGTTAAACACAGAGCCAAAATGTATTCTCACCTTTCCTCTCATCATATCCAATTAACACCTTTTGTCTGTTGGTCTGTACCCTTCCTCTTCCCATTCTTCCCCCTTTTTCCCCCAGCCTTTAATTCAGATGCTGTGTTTCTTCACTCATGCCTAAACAAAGTGCTCAGTCCCTAAAAGTTGGTAATACTGTATATCTTCACCTCGGATAAACACTGCAAGACTCGTTGAGTTTGTACAGCATTTTTGTATTTTGACTACAATCAGCAAACTTTTGTGTTTCACTCCAGCTCAGATAGACAACTTGGTCAGCATGGAACAAATCAGATCATATTAAATATTGATGTCACACAAGACCTTAACGCTAAGATTTGGGTGGCTTTGGCCAGAAAGTTGATGTTGGAGGATCTGCTAATATATAAGCTCCCACTGACTAGGCTCATGGAGAAACAGGGACCCAAGGGGAAACTTTCTCACACAGAGCAACTTCTGCCCACCGTGAACCTACCAAATCTCAGACACCTATTCACCTTAAGTTCACTTTTTATTCACCCCACATTCCCATCCAAACCCAGACTCAACCACTCCCCTACACAATGGGGACAATTTACAGTGGTCATACATCGATGTGGAAGGAGAACGGAGCACCTGATAGAAGCAGGGAGAACATCGAAACTCCACACAGATAACACCCGAGGTCAGAAATGAACCCAATCACTGACACTGTGCGGTTGCAGTTCAATCAATTGCAGCGCAATGAAGAGCATGCATGGCCTGTGAAAGTCTGAGCCAAAGAGCAGATCACTTACTGTTGTTAAATTTAAATCCTTGGGATCCTTGAGCCAACCACCTGCATCAATTGAACACCTCAGGAACACAAGGGGATCAGAGCTGGTGCAGAGGAAAGAGTTGTGGGGCCATGAGCCCTCATGAACATTTCATGCACCGCCAGTCAACATTATCATGGCTGATCTACCCCAGCCCAAATTCCCTGGAACTCTCTTACTATTAACAGTTAATAATTTGGAAGAACAAATAATTTTTGTAATTATGACCTTAAAAATCACCAGGTTGTAAACACCCATCTAGTTTACTAACATCCTTTAGGGAAGGTCATCCTTGCCTAGGCTGAGTAAACCGGTCAGTCCACACCTGTCAATGCATTTGGTCCCTAAAATTTAGCAAAATCATTTAGTTGCCAGCATCATCTTCTTGAGGGAGAGTCAGTGATGACCAATAGATACTGGACTTCCCCATGACAATCAGATCCTGAAAAATATTTATTAAAGAAGCTAACGCTGGAACACCAAAAGATCAAACTATATTTCAAGACATGAAAAGCTGATGAACCCATTCCCTTCACAGTCATTATTACCTAACACTCACACTTTGTCTCATGGATGAATTAGCAGAGTTAATATTTCAGACCCCGTTCTTCCGTAAAACATGTAAAGTTGCAGTTGTCTTAAAGTGGACTGAGTGTATCAGGTTTGAAGAATGGACTCATGCAGCTGAAAAAATGGATCATCCATTAGGGCCATCACAGTGGGATGTCATGAAATGGCACTCATTCCTTTGATTGCAAAGTTAATGATGATGTTTCACACTAACTCTGACCCAATCCATAAAGTAGAGCAAGTGAGTTTGAGCTGATTGCTCTTGTAAGGTGCTCAGATCCTTAAATCAGCAAAAGTTCAGCAATCTGCCCAGTCTCCCTGATGGCAGTGAGATTGACAGGTGACATACGCGACATGTGCAAAGTGCGATAAGTAGCAAAGGCTGTGGTGCTTTAACATGGAAGAACATTCAGGTGGGGAGCAGATGAGGGAGGGGAAGTATCTCTTATTCTGCCAAAGTCTGTGTGCCACACACAGTTGTTCACACACTTCTCAACTGGGGTTAATATTCTGCATGTGATAAAGTTCATACAGTTTACCAGTCAACTAAAGCAAACAATACCAAAAAAATGTTCAAACATGTACTTCTGCTTTCCAGTCAACGGAGTAAGAA